>NC_044036.1:300089886-300389886 GCF_901765095.1 Microcaecilia unicolor | reverse complement strand
TTGCCTCAACCAGATTGTAAACCACACTGAACCCTGTAAAGGGGAGATCAGGAGTCTATAAAAATTGATTTGATTTCTGGAAGAACTGCTTTCCTTCAAGAACTGGAAACAATAATCCCAACTGATATCACAAGAATACAAAAATATGGCACAAATAACTCTGCTGCAGACTTCTACGGTCTGTGACTGGAAGATAACAGGGACAGATCAAGATCAAGACCAAGTGTGTGTGTGTGTGTTTGTGTCACATTCATCTACAGGTTGATCAATGTGACTATCCAAAATTATAAAAACCACTTTTCCATGACTATGTGATTGCCCTATTTGTGATGCCAGTGTTTGATCATGATGAAGTGTGACCTGCATGGAGTGGCAGGCATGGCTCTGGCTGCCTTATTGAGCAGTCTAGATGGACCATGTGGGTCTTTATCTGCTATCATATTCATGTTACTATGCTCCAAACCAAATGTCCCAAAATTGGTTGGGGGTCATGGTCCCTTCAGGGCAGTGTAAACCCATTCTGAGGATCAACTATCTGTTGTAAATGGCAGACAAATGACTACTGGCCAACAAAGGTTCTACTGGGAGATCAAAAATGTTAGCCATCATCTAGGCTCCCTGCCCCATCAAGTGATTACTGAGATCTTTAAATGCAGTTTCCTAGGCTGATGCCTTCTTAATTGCCATGCCCAACTCCTCTTCCCCTTGCTCGACTACAGTAGTGGGCATTTCTAGTTCCTCGGCATGAGTTTGGATGATTGCTAAGGTAGTATTAGTAAGATGTACTTATGCTTTTACCACAGCATGAAAACCCTACATTTGAGGTTATGTCAAGTTTAAGTCTATGTGAGTTGCAGTTATGTTGCTATTTGTAGAAACACATCTCAAATGTTATTATCGGTGTTTTACACACTGAGAGTTCCCATATAACAACACTAACAGATTGCACATACTACTTGTTTTATTATCTTTCATTTTTTGTTTTGGTGTATACGTTTTATGTACAGTGTTATTGTAAGATTCTTTCTCTATTTTTTGGGGTACTGAAAAATATATGGTGTGAAAGACCCGTCCCTCCTCCAGGGGTTCTCAGGGTCTTACCTCTGCCTTGGAGACTCCAGCTAAGGAACAGGATTCATGCCTAGCCTCATAGCCCACTCTAATCCACAGGGCCGGACTTAAGGTAATCAAAAACTCCAAAAGAAAATCAGCAAGTTTTTATTTCCTGGGTGTTCACAGTCCAACAGTTCAAAATAAAACAGGAATCCAAAACACAATCCCACTGTTTTCCCTTCTCAGGGCATAAACACAGCAGGGTAAAAAGCAACACAAACCCCAATGCTTCCAGAACTCAGTTTGTTCCACCTTATGCAGTCCTACAGCCCAGTGCTCCCCTCCCCCCTCTGGGGGGAGAGCGTCTGCGGACTGCAGTAAAAAAAACCAAAAACAACAAAAAAAGGAACCACTGCTGTCTTCTCCCGGTGCATTAGCAAACAGTTAAAAAAAAACAGCTTCCTTTCACTGTGAGCAGTTCACACAGGGGGAAACAATAATCCCTCCCCAAAACAACACACTTTTTACTCTGAATGGATCAGCAACACACAGTTCAAAAACATCCTGAACTCTCTCTGAGGAGATGCAAGGGTCCCACCCTTTCTGGGTCACACTTTCAATATCACTGACCCTTCCCGCATGATCCTTTTCTTTCTCCGTTCAGCCCAGCTACCATACCAAGAAGTCACCTGCTTTCTTAGCTTTTTCCCCAATGATTGAGCCCATGCTGCTATGTCCATTGGCTCCTCCAGGTTCTCTTCTCTCCCTCCTTCCTCGGTCTCTTGCCACTCCATGGGTTCCTCGACCCACCCACCTTTCAGCTGTTCCTCCTTCTCCTGATTACCCTTGGGGGACAACTCCCTAACCTTGTCCACCTTCTCCCCTAGAGGCTGCTGGGGGAAATAGTTTCTGTACCAGGGTTTCCCCCGGGGCTGCTGGGTAGTGTAGTCTTTCTCCCCCCTCCATTTTCCCATGGGGGAAAACCCTTTTCTTTTCTCTCTCTGTGGAAGTAGCAAAGGCAAGGCTCTGTTCTGTCTCTCTTTTCTCTTGACCCTCCTCACTTCTTCCTCTTCCACTTCCATTTTACCCACCCCTCATTCTCCTCTTCACAATGGTTATAGATATCTTTGTCTTTTTCCTGTATTTGAGTTCTTCATTTAGTAGCCATAATTATAGCCAACATGTCTTCCTCAGGGCTTGGCTTACTATGCGTTGATGGGGGGAGGGGGGGGGGAAATCTGTCTTTGGCTGTTTAGCTGCTGCCCTGCTATAAATGTGGGCCCGATCTTGCCTGATTTGTCTTCTGACATCTTGAAATAGATTTTTAGTACCCAAATATCTGGTGAGTGGCCACAAACTTGTTTACTGAGATGGTATGGATGACCTCCACAGTTAGGCATCCAGAAAGCCCCCCCCCCCCCCCCCATTCTTAATGATTGTATTTAACCATATTTAATATTCCTCTTATAAATTTGTTTTAGGTGACCTGATTAGACTGTAAGTTTAATGCAGTTGGGACTTCTTCTTAGGTACATTTGTACAGTGCTGTCATATCCAGTATCACTGCAGGAATATATAGTGATAAGTTATAGACAAAAAGAAAGTTAATATCCAACAGATCTTGTCTAATCCATGTTCTGTTTTAAGAACATCTCCTTATTAAGAAAAATATTGCCGATCATGTTTAATATATTCTGCATGAATTTTCTCTTCTTAATAAAGACTGTTTACATTAAATTCAAATACCCTGCAGTAAAGCAATTTCACTATATTTTAAATCCGAAAAAGGCATAAGAAAGACTTAACATTGCAGCTTTAAAGTGCCCAAAATATGGAAACATTAATTAGTTCTTCAATTCATCCTGATTAATGAACTCATTCTCCTCCTTTATGGGACTGAAATCTGGGTGGGAAAGGTTTCCTTAGTGATTCGCCCACTCACTTATTCATTATAGTGGGAGGCTCGTGGTAACCAGGCTTTCCCTTGTCAAAAATATGCCAGATGGAGACAGGAGATCTGGATCTCTTCATTATTTCAGGAATGTCACAGCTAGACAGAGTGCTCTACAAGCTTTTGCTGTAAAGATGGGCTTCCTTTCTCTTCATTAATCTCTCATACCTACTGACAAAGCAAAACTAAACACATGAACTCAGTCCTGCCAGCTGTGTACCTTGTACAGTAAATTACAACCTTATTAAATTTAGCTTTGTAACTTCTCCTTGGTTTATATTTCATTTCCTTCTTTTCAGTGGCATTTACAAATTGTTTAGGTTGAAAAGCAAAAAGCTCCTTTGTGTATTTAAGTGAAAAAAAAAGCTTTGCCTGTCCTTCCCTGCTACCTGTGTTTGTCTCCTGTGAGTAAACCTCATCCTTTTCTCTGTGTGCAATTTTGCAATGCAGTATCTTTCTTAAACCTGCACACCTGCACACTTTAGTTCAGCTACAGAATGCTTTGTGGTCAAAAATACAGTCCTTAGGGCCATTTAGCATAACATTTATGCTATTCAGACATAAGAGATCACTCAAAGCTTGACAGAAAAGGAACAGTTTAAGGGATTTTGTGGTGCTAGACTTGCAGAAAGTAAATTAGCTCCCAAGGGACAATGAAAGTAGCATGGGAACATATCTCTTGCATATCTTTACCTCTGCCAGTTATATGATTTTATATCACCCTTTGGGCTGGTTCACAGTGAACTCAAAGCAAACAAGTGCATAAATTATGTGGAATTATAGCATGACTTTCATTCAATTAGTATCCCATGTTGGTTCACAATTTTATCCTGCAAATATCTATATCTACATAAATGGAGTAAATATTTAGCTGGCAACAGTGAGCAATGTTTTAGCTGCTGCCAGCTCTATACCCCAGTATTCAATGCCGGGCCATGTCCGGGCATTGGTATTGAATATCCAGGTATGGGTGGCCAGCCAGCACGTATTCGCTTAAGGGCAATATTCAACCCTTAACTGGAAAGGTGAAACCAGACAAAGGACTGTATTTTATGCAGTCTGATGTGTCCAGTTACTTTATTCAGTTGAGCGCATAAGTGCTGACTCTGCTCCTGGATCACCAGCCGGTTTCAGTGTAGGTTGTTAGAGGGGATATTCAACAGCACTAACCTGTTAAGTGCCACTGAATATCCCTGGATGCGCACCCCCCCCCCCGGGGGCAGCACGACACCCCCCCGGTGCAATGCCCCCCCCCCCCCCGGCGCATAGGAGCCGACTCTGTGGGTGCTGTGGGTGCTTGAGCACCCCCAACATTGAGAAAATTCCTTTTATGTGTCCAGGAAGGGGTTATTTTCATTGGGATTAGCACCCCCAATAATTTTGACAAGTTGGCTCCTATGCCCCGGCGCATCAAACCCTCTCCCCGGGTGCATTCTTAGCTGCTGGGAGCAGCCGCGCGGCTCTCAGCTCCGCTGGCTCCCTCTGCCCCGGAACATGAAGTAACCCGTTCCGGGGCAGAGGGAGCAGGGAACCAGCAGAGCAGACAGGCGCACGGCTGCTCTCTGCACCCCTCCAGCAGCATGCACCCAGAGCGGACCCCCCCCCCCCCACCGCCCCGCCCTTGGTATGCCACTGCTCGATAGTCCTTCATGGGCAATTTAAATGGACGTGATCCTCTCCTATCCAGTCAAATCACTTTGAATATCAACCCTTATCTATTTCTATATCTATATATGGCCATCTGTGAGGTGTTGCTTGGTATCTAATATAATAAAACGCACCGTGAACGTTCTGAAGACAACGTTCTGAAGCCACTCAAACACTCCCTGTAGGGTTCGTGGATTCGTGGTGTGAAGCCAGCCAGCCGTCTCTGCCCCGCCCTCGCGTCAAACGTCATGACGTCGAGGGCGGAAAAAAAACCAAACAATTCCGGCAGCGCAGCGTCAGGGAAGGAGGGGGCGCTCCCGACGTCTCTAGCCTTCCCTTCGCTGTGTTCCGCCTTCTTCTGACGTCACACACTCTCATTCTCACACACACTCTCTCACAAACACACTCACACCCAGACTCACTCTCTCTCTCACACACACACACTCACACTTTCACTCTGACTCTCAAACAGTCACTCTCACATACACTCTCCCAAACATACACACTCCGAGGAAAACCTTGCTAGCGCTCGTTTCATTTGTGTCAGAAACGGGCCTTTTTTACTAGTGTTTAATAATTTTCAAAGGGAAGCAAGGTGAAACAATGTTATTTTTTGCTTTTATTAAGCAACAATGAAGGTGGTGACTATTACCCAATCACAGTTTAGAAAATAGAGATAAACAAAATGAAACAGTTGATACTTAAAAACATTTATTTGGTTAACATTAGGAGTTAACTGGATAAATAGTTGTCACATTTCATGGGCCACTAAATTAGGAACCAAAGAAAAAAAAGCACAGCTAGGCCTTCACGACTGTGACAACGGGAGTCCTTTATTACTGAAAGACCCGACATGGGCCGTGTTTCGGCTTGAAGACGCCTGCCTCAGGGGTCCAAATATTCAAAAAAGCAAAGAAATGAAGAAAACACTGTAAAAACAGGCTCCTTGCTGTATTAACGTCTCCCCAATAAGGTACACACTTAAGAGGTGAATGCTGTTGGGAAAAAAACGCCCAATATCCACACATTAATACAGCTGACATTGTTAAGTATTAGTGTAATCAGATCCCTAATAACTTTATCTCTTTCTTTAGGGGTATTGTAGCTCCTGCTAATTTAGTGGACATGCTTGGTGCATTTAGGGGGTCTTGGACTAAGGTGTCCTAGTGTTTTTAACTCATGCTAAAAATCAGCTGGTGCTAAATGCTGAGACACCTATTATATTCTTATGAGTATCTCAGCATTTAGCACCAGCTCATTTTTAGCATGAGTTAAAAACGCTAGCGCACCTTAGTAAAAAACCTCTTTAATGAGCCAATCCCTACCCACAATATGTTAGTCTTGTCTGGGTTGATTTTCAGATCCATAGAACAGAACCAGACAAATAGAGAATCAAAGACCTCTTTCATAAAGGAATATACTGAGGGTAGATTGCATAAAAGGATAATATAATCTGCTTAGGAAAAATATTTCATTCCAAAAGGTTTGAACACTTTCCCCATACCTCTAAGTTAAAAATTGAAAAGAATTAGAGATAGTGGAGCGTCTTGTGGTACCCTGCACCTCATGGACCAATAGCAGGACAGAGTCTGCTGCCATTTTACCTGAACTGACCTATGTTGCAAGAATCCTATGCAGGGGTATAACCAGACCTTGAGGTGGGAGGGGGCCAGAGGCCAAGGTGGGGGTGGGCACATTTTGGTCGCCACCTCACCCCCCCCCCCCTCTGCCATCCACTGCTGCTGCTGTACATCTTGGCTGGCAGGGGTCCCCAACCTCACCAGCTGAAGCATCGCTGCCGCAAATACCTTGGCTAGCGGGGATCCCCAACCCCCACCATCTGAAGACTTCATCCAGCGCTGGTCTCCGGCACCGCCACATTGCCTGCCTTGCTCTCTCTTCTGCTCACATTGGGCACACTCCTTTTAGTGAAATTGATCAGCGCTGGACGAAGAATTCAGCTGGCGGGGGTTGGGGACACCTTCCAGCCAACCAGGGGCCTAGAGCGAATTCGGGGGGGGCCCAGGCCCCCATGTCCCCACCTAGCTACACCACTGATCCTATGAACCACTTCATCACTTCTCCTGCAACGCCCACTTCAGCAAACATCACCAATAGAGAGTCATGGTTCACCAGGTCAAAAGCAGCTGAAAAATCCAGCTGTGTTACAAAGTCTTGATAATCCTTCTCAAGTGATAAGTTAAGTTCAGACACAAGCCCTGCCATCTACTAGCCAGTAAAAATTATCTAGGTAGGTTGGCGGCAACTATGGTAGGCCTTAAATATAATGATATTCAGATATCTGAATCTGGTAGGTTCAGCAGCACTGATCTCCAGATATTTTCTTTTGAACATCTGGTTAAAAATAGCAGGATGCATTATCCAGTTATATTTAACTAATTATTTTTTGGCATAATATTGAGTCTAAAAGTGACGACATAAAGTCACAAAAAAGTCAAGTGCAAAGCAATCTGAAATTATGAGCTTGTAATTTACTTTAAATGCAAAGCAACATCTCCTTCTTAGGCTATAGATATCTGACTAATTAAAATACTGTAATATGTTTGTATAGTGTTATAGAACTTTCATTAAGAATATTTAGTCATACAAATGATGATATACTCTTGCATGAATCTAATATGACTAGAGTTGTTTAGTGTATTTGACATTTGATAACCTGACTCTGAATCTACTAGGGAATTTTGAAGCATTGTAGAATAAAATAGAAAAGCTACAAAAATGATAGAGCATTAAAGCCCACAATAACTCCAACCTACATGGTGGTGCTGACACAGCTGTAACTCCAAGCAATTAAAAAACACACTTAAAACTTCAACCTCAATCAATAACAAAAAGCCAACTGGTCAATATTCAGCCAGTGGCAGTGAGAATTTTTTTTTTTTTAATGCTGACCATTGCCAGCTAAATCAGAACCTGGATATTTAATGCTGGAATGTTTGGCAGGCTCTGGGGGGGGGGGGTTGTGTTTTTATTTGAGGATCCTGGGCAGGGAGATGAATTTTGACTCTTCCAAAGGGGTCAGATTGGAATGCAGGGGGAGGGGAGCTGCTTCGGTTTTGTTGCAGCGGTGTTTTGAGAACCATTCCCCTTGGAGGGGTGACTTTGGGGTATGTTACCTGTAACAGTACCATTTGAGAATGAATGGGTGGGTGGGGTAGGTAGGGGATTCATGTTTGATACCATCATGAATCCAGGGGAACCAGTGGGTCTGGCATGACCATCGACTCTGCCTGGGAGTGGAAGGGGAATTATGACAAGTTTGTTGGAAGTTCTGGTTACTTCGATACCATCTAACCAATGATTCATGTTATGATGTTGGGGAATATTGGAATAGGAAAATGGGTGGGAATGTTTTGAAAGTTAAAATTGTAAATGTGGAATAAAGCTGAGGCCGGTTATTGCTATATTCAGATTGTGTGAGTATTTATTCTTTGTCTTGGTTGGTAAAATGGTTGCAAGCGATTGCCAATGCCAAAGTTATGCAATCCGCACCGAACTTAAAGTTTGTTGCAGAATATAAGTATTTGTCAGTATCAATATGAGGCTTTCAGCAGGTGGAGAAAATGTTTAATGTGCTGAAATGGAGTTTGATAAAAATGCACAGCTTGAGTTGTGTGGACCCTTGTCCTTCTAGTTCTGGATTAGCCAGATCTGTTTTCTTTCTTTCTAACTGGCACAATTTCCTGCATTTGGCTAAAGATGATGACTGACAGCTGTACTTTAGGATTTCTGCTCTTTTCTGCTTCTTCCTCTCCCCCCCCCCCCCCCCAACAATCAATATCAAAATCTGCAAAGTACCTTAACTGGGAGACTCACATTTCACAAGCAGCAAGAAAACAATGTTATTCTTATTGTCAGTGGGTCCAGAACTCATACTAATCTTATTCATATTATATCATAAAATCTAATTCCTTTTCTCAATTTCTTTTGAAGAGCTAAAAACGTAACGTATCAGAAGGTGGCAGACGTCTTTCAAGGCTAAGAAATACAATGCTTAGGAACAAAAGTATTGTTAAAAATCTGGTTTTCTAGAAATCATTTCATTTTAGCAAGTTCTCTGAATAGTTTACACTTCAGGGTACCACCTGCAGATTGCATGCAGCCACTTTGGAAGTTCTTGCTCTGCTATTGCACTCTCTGTGCTTGAACTACTTGAGAGCTTTCAGATGGGGGGAGGGGGAGGGAGAGGGAAGGAAAGGACCAATGTTATAATTTTCCTTACACAATTTATTGGGGGGAGGGGGAGAAGAAGGGAGCACAGGGAGCAATACTATAAAGTGTGCACTAGGTGTTATTTTCTAAGGTGACACCCATAGTGCTTAACTACAAGGGGAGTGTACACATGGGTGCAGGGCTGCCGAGAGGGGGGGCAAAATCTGCCTGCCTCCTCGGCTCCGGTCCCCCTGCATTCAAACGGCAGTCACAGATCGCGTCTCTTCTGGCCTTCCCTCCCTGTGTTCCTCCCTCGCAGAAACCAGAAGTTACATCAGACGAGGGCGGGACACAGGGAGGGAAGGCCAGAAGAGACGCGACCTGTGACTTCCGCTTTGAATCAGTGGCGTAGCCAGACTGCCAATTTTGGATGGGCCTGAACCCAAAGTGGGTGGGCACAAAATTTTCTCTCTACCCCCCTCCCCCAGCAAAATTTAGTCACGCTAATCAGATGCATTTGTCACACAGGGTAAAGTGCTGCTTTTCAGTGCATCAGATTTCAGAAAATTTATTTAATAGCCTAACACCCTTTTCAATGAGCTTTCAGAGGCCAAAACCTCCTGCCTCAGGTCAGTATAATGCTGTTACGGTATCCTCGCCTGACCTAAGGAAGGAAGTATTGGTCTCTGAAACTTCATTAACACAGGTACCATCATAGGCGTAGACTGGGGGGGGCGAGGGGGGGCAATGCCCCCCCAAACGACGATGAGGCGCCGCCGCGCCATTAGTTTAAAAAAAAAAAAAAAACACATGCACGCACGTGCTCCTCTCCGTCCGCTTGGCTTCCCTGCTCTCTGTCTGCGTCCCGCCTTCCTCTGACGTCAGAGGAAGGCGGGACGCAGAGGGCAGGGAAGCCAAGCGGAGTAGCGGACGGAGAGGAGCGTGTCCGTCTACCCCTCTCTCTTCCTCCCTCCCTCCCTCCCTCCGCCGCAGGCAGCAGTCTTTTCCAGCGTTCCTGGCAGCGGTAGCGTTGTACACGCTGCCTTCGGTCTGCCCTGAAGCCTTCTCTTCAAGTTCCTGTTCCCGCATAGGTGGGAACAGGAACTTGAAGAGAAGACTTCCGGGGCAGACCGAAGGCAGCGTGTACATCGCTACCGCTGCCAGGAACGCTGAAAAAGCTGAAGACTGTTGCCTGCACCGGAGGGAGGGAGGGAGGAAGAGAGGGGGTAAACGGAGTCACCATCTTGGACCTCGCGGGGGGGGGGAGCAGAGGGAAGATGGATGGGACTGAGAGGGGTGGGGAGCAGAGGGAAGGAGCAACAGATGGATGGGACTGGGAGGGGTGGGAAGCAGAGGGAAGGAGCAGGAGATGAATGGGACTGGGAGGGGTGGGAAGCAGAGGGAAGGAGCAGGAGATGAATGGGACTGGGAGGGATGGGACTGGGAGGGGTGGGAAGCAGAGGGAAGGAGCAGGAGATGAATGGGACTGGGAGGGGTGGGAAGCAGAGGGAAGGAGCAAGAGATGGATGGGACTGGGAGGGGTGGGAAGCAGAGGGAAGGAGCAAGAGATGGATGGGACTGGGAGGGGTGGGAAGCAGAGGGAAGGAGCAGGAGATGGATGGGACTGCGAGGGGTGGGGAGCAGAAGGAAGGAGCAAGAGATGGATGGGACTGCGAGGGGTGGGAAGCAGAGGGAAGGAGCAAGAGATGGATGGGACTGGGAGGGGTGGGAAGCAGAGGGAAGGAGCAGGAGATGGATGGGACTGGGAGGGGTGGGAAGCAGAGGGAAGGAGCAGGAGATGGATGGGACTGCGAGGGGTGGGGAGCAGAGGGAAGGAGCAGGAGATGAATGGGACTGGGAGGGGTGGGAAGCAGAGGGAAGGAGCAAGAGATGGATGGGACTGGGAGGTGTGGGAAGCAGAGGGAAGGAGCAGGAGATGGATGGGACTGGGAGGGGTGGGAAGCAGAGGGAAGGAGCAGGAGATGGATGGGACTGCGAGGGGTGGGGAGCAGAAGGAAGGAGCAAGAGATGGATGGGACTGCGAGGGGTGGGGAGCAGAGGGAAGCCTACTGGAAAGAAGACACTGAATAAAACAGAAGACACTGGGACCAAAGCGAATAGAAAAACTAAATGATCAGACAACAAAGGTAGATAAAAGTATTTTATTCTTAATTTATTAATTGAAATGTGTCAGCTTTTTGAAATGTGATCTGTGATATTTTGCCTGTAAATTCAATTCCTTCCTCCACATTAGCATATTCATTTGCATATGTATATATGCAAATGATATGCTAATATGCTCCGCCCATTCTTTGCCCCCCCAAATGAAACAGTCAAACTACGCCTATGGGTACCATATTACTTTATCCTAAATTAAAAATAAAATTATTTTCTTTACCTTTCTTGTATGGCCATTTACTTTTTCTCATTGTGTCGCTCCCAGTCTCTAGATTCTGCTTTCCTTCGTTTTCGCTTAACTCTTCTGCCATGGTTTCCTGGCCATTTCTCATTTTTCTCTCCTTTTTCTTTGCTTTCTTCAATATTTTTCTGCCTCTCTCTCTCTGTCCTGATTTAATTCATTCTTACTATCCATTCTTTAATTTCCTTCATCTACTTATGGCTTTTCATCTTTTTCAAACCCTTGTTCTCCCCATGCCCCTTCCTCTTATTCTCCAGTCTTTCACTACTCTCCTTTTCCATCCAGCAGCTCTCTTCTTTCTCTCCCCATCCTTCCAGTAGTCTCCCCTCTTTCTTTCTGCATCCTTCCGTCCAGTGTCACCTTTCTCCCTACCCTTCCATCCAGCGTCTTCCCTCTTTCTCTCCCCATCCTTCCATCCATCTATCCTCTCTCCTGATCCTTCCATCTAATGTCTCTCTCCCTCTTTCTAACCAGTGTCTCTGTATCACTCTACCCTTTTCTGTTGTGTCCCTTCTCTCTCCACATCCTTCCTGTCTCTCACCTTTCTCTGCATCCTTCCAGTCTCTCCCCTTTCTCTCCCCATCCTTCCATCCAGAGTCTCTCTCTCCATCCACCCATTTTCCCTCTTTCTCTCCCCATTCTTCCATCTGTTTTCTATCTTTTCTCCCCATCCTTCCATGTTTTCCCTCTTTCTCCCCATCCTTCCATGTTTTCCCTCATTCTCTGCCATCCTTCCATCTGTTTTCCCTCTTTTCTCCCCATCCTTCCATGTTTTCCCTCTTTTTCCCCATCCTTCCATGTTTTCCCTCATTCTCTGCCATCCTTCCATCTGTTTTCCCTCTTTCTCCCCATCCATCCATCCATGTTTTCCCTCATTCTCCCCATCCTTCCATGTTTCCCTCTTTCTCCCCATCCTTCCATGTTTTCCCTCATTCTCTGCCATCCTTCCATCTGTTTTCCCTCTTTTCTCCCCATCCTTCCATGTTTTCCCTCTTTCTCCCCATCCTTCCATGTTTTCCCTCATTCTCTGCCATCCTTCCATCTGTTTTCCCTCTTTCTCCCCATCCGTCCATGTTTTCCCTCATTCTCCCCATCCTTCCATCTTTCCCTCTTTCTCCCCATCCATCCATGTTTTCCCTCATTCTCTGCCATCCTTCCATCTGTTTTCCCTCTTTTCTCCCCATCCTTCCATGTTTTCCCTCTTTCTCTCCCATCCTTCCATCTGTTTTCCCTCTTTTTCTCCCCATCCTTCCATGTTTTCCCTCTTTTCTTCGACGAGGCCCGCCCTGCATGCCAGCGCCAGCCCCCATTGCCGGCCACTGCTGCTTTTCCTGTTGAGCAGCAGGGCCGGCGCTACAAAAAGAAGAAGCGCTAACGGCGCTAAGGAGTAAGGACGAGAAATGTTTAAAAAAAAAAAAAAAAGCGCGGCACTGGCAGGCACTGTCTCGGCAGCCATGAGGCACTGGCTGCTGAGGCATTGGCTGCTGGCTCGCAGGCTCCTCCCGCAGACGGGAGGAGCCTGCGAGCCAGCAGCCAATGCCTCAGCAGCCAATGCCTCAAGGCTGCCGAGACAGTGCCTGCCAGTGCCGCGCTTTTTTTTTTTTTTTTTAAACATTTCTCGTCCTTACTCCTTAGCGCCGTTAGCGCTTCTTCTTTTTGTAGCGCCGGCCCTGCTGCTCAACAGGAAAAGCAGCAGTGGCCGGCAATGGGTGCTGGGGCTGGCGCTGGGCGGGCCTGGACTGAAATTGGGTGGGCCTGGGCCCACCCAGGCCCACCCGTAGCTACGCCCCTGCTTTGAATGCAGTGGGCCCGGAGCCAAGGAGGCAGGCATTTGAGACTGGGGACTGCGGCGGCGGGTGGAGTGACGGGGGCGGCAGCAGCGGGGGGCAGAGGCGGGGCAACGGGCGGTGGAGGCGGGGCAGCCTTGCCCTGGGCCCGGCCTAATCTCTCGGCGGCCCTGCATGGGTGGAACATGGGCATGTCTCCCAGTTACATGTGTAGTTAACAGCATACTATAAACTGTGATGCTCATTTTCAAAGCAGAAGGGTGTCTTGAAATGCCTTAAAAACGGTCCATCTGCTAAAAATGTCCAAATCCTGATTTTGGAATTTGGACATTTCACACTGCAGTTCATCCAAATAGTAAGGGGGCGTATTTTGGGTGGGACTGGGGGGGGGGGGGGGTCCAGAAGTAGGGTGTTGAACAGGGATTTTTGAATGGGAAGACACATCCATGTCTGAAAAGAAGGATGTTTTTATCTAGACCGGTTTCAGTCATGTCCAAGTTACAAAAAGTTGCTCTAATTGAGCAGCTGGCCACTGGAGGAATTAAGGCAGGACCTGTCCTTAATCTCCCAATGGTTAATGTCTCCCTCCCTCTCCCCTGAAAGTGAAACTGGAAAGGAAAACCAAGCTTTATGTCAGCCTCAGGTATTATGGCCTTGCTAAATAAAGCAGCAAGCAAGACAGAAGAGGTGCTTAGTGCAGTGGACTATGAAGCAAGGGATCCAAGTTCAAATCCTACTTTGACTTTTTTTTTTAATTCTGAGCCTTCTAGAAACAGAAAAATACCTACTGTACCTAAATATATAAGACACTTGCAAGCCTGAAGGCTATTTAAGCGGCATACATTCAGATTCAGTAGGTATTTTTCAGGTCCTGGAGAGAATCTCATTTACCAAAAAAGTGATAGCGGGGTTTGAACTTGTGTCCCTTGGTTTACAGGCCACTGTACTAACCAGTGGGCTACTCCTCTATCCTGTAGAAACTTTTGTGTGGCTGTATTTTTGAAAATGATGCCAGACAGACGCTCATGTCCCTGGTTTTTTGTCATTCATAAGTTGGATGATTCGTTTTGAAAATGCCCATCTCACGGCCATAATCAAACAGAAAATCTAGACGTTTTTCCTGTTTGATTATGGCTGTGAGATATACTTTTTTGGACATTATAAGCAGGATGTGTTTTTGGACAGACTTTTTTTTTTAAATGTCCCTCCACGTGTCACTTGGTGCACCTATACCACACAACAGGGGGTAGAAATGACCCATATAGTGAATCAGGTTGAGTAACCAAGTTCTTTATTAAGCACAGGATAAAAAAGTCTGCCCTCCCCTATCCTCGCCTCCCAACCACCAACCCCTCTTCCCCCCACCTGCTCTGCCACCCAATTGTAGCTAAGCTTCTGAGGATCCATTCCTTCTGCACAGGATTCCTTTATGCACATCCCACGCATGTTTGAATTCCGTTACTGTTTTCAGAATTCCCTTCCTCATGTGTCACTTGGTGCACCTAGGCACACCAACTTATGCCTACCATTTATATGGTAAAAGAGGGTATGCCTGTACATGGGCATGCCAATGCCAATCATATGCTAGAATTCTATAACAGAATCTCAGTGCTATTGGTACTACGAGCATGGCAATTGGGATCATAGACTGAGGTGCCAATTTATAGAATTGCCCTTATTGTAATATAGTGAATAGTGGCAGATAAAGATCTGTGTGGTCCATCCAGTCTGCTCAACAAGGCGACCAGAGTTGTACAAACCACTTCATGCATGTCACACCCCTGTACATCCTGTTTAAAGTGTGAAGACCATTCAACTTTTGGAGGAGTGGCCTAGTGGCTAGAGCACCGCTCTTGTAATTCAGAGGTGACAGGTTCAAATCCCACAGCTGCTCCTTGTGATCTTGGGCAAGTCACTTAATCCTCCATTGCCTCAGGTACAAACTTAGATTGTGAGCCCTCCTGGGACAGAGAAATATCCAGTGTACTTGAATGTAACTCACCTTGAGCTACTACTGAAAAAGGTGTGAGCAAAATGGAAATTAAAACGAAAACCTTTTGCTTTGATTCCTTCTTCTTTCTATAGAGGGACTTAAAAGACCTTCACATGAAGTCACACAGGGATAGTGGCAGGGCTGGGATTAGAACGTATGATGCATGCCAGCTTTGACTGTTACTAATTGTCTTTGCTGACTCATTATCAGTTAATCATTTGACATACAAGGAAATAAAGTACATCATTCCAGGGTAACACACAAAGTCAGAGGCAGAGCTGGGATTAGAACTGACGTATAGGAAGAGCTTCAGGTACATACAGAAAATCCATGGCAGGCCAGGGATTTGAATTTAGGCCCCATCATCGTAACATAGTAAAATACTAAATTATGACAGGGGTAATTGTATAAGTGTTATGCAGGATGTGCATTCATAAAAATGGTGTATATGTGCCTTTGTGTGGGTTAGTGATAATTGGATTTTATAAAATGGGGTAATAAGCACTTACATTAGGAGTGCATCACATGGCACCACTGTATAAGTTTGTGTGTGTATTAGAAATATGCATTTATTTGGGGATAAATGTTAAAACAGGAGCGCATTTTTGGCTCATATACTTTTAAATGAACTGAATGATCAAATGGGTGAAATGAACCAAAGTCTCATTCATTCCATTTGTTTTTGGCACCATTGCAAGAAGGGTATAACTAGAACTGATTCTTTGGTGAGAACCAAGATTAACATGGGTGGGCAGTAGGTACTGTGGATGTTGACATCATCTGTAGTTCTTCTGTTATTGGCCTGTGTCACTGCCATTGAATGGGTGGGCCTTACTCTAACGTGGAGGGGAAACTGCTCACCCTTGTCCACCCATGTATATGCACCAGCATTGCAATACAGTCTATTGGTCCAGACACATTGTAGTTGTTTTTGGAAGAGGATTATATATGTTTTATTTATTATCTACCAAGGATTTTGAGATTGTATGGAATATAAGTAATGTAAATAAATGAATAAGGTCAGAGAAAATCTGCAGGACTGGCTGAAAATCAGCCACTTTGCAGCATCAGAAATAGGGAGAAGAAAGATGGGAGATCCTTGATTAGGGAGGGGGAGATCTAGGATCAGGTGAAGGAGGATTTACTTTTCCATACCTCTCTTCCCAATGCTGAACACTTCTCTTACTCACCAATACCCCTCATTCCCTCCAAACCTTTCTTTCACTCATGACACGCCTCTTCTTGATCCCCTCTCTCACTCTCATACACAACTCAGTCTCTCCAATCTTTTCTGACTCACTCTTTACGTACCCTATACACCCTCCAATGTTCTCTCTCAATCCTTTCACATGTCCTGCCCCCATTCGTTCATTCACCCATTTCCCACATCCACATACCTCCTTGATATCCTCACTCCTACCTTAAGAACCTTCCCACCATTAACCTCCTCTGATACAGGTTTTGTGTCTGAAGAAGGACAACGACTGTGACCACAGATATAAAATAAACATCCCTGAAAGTACTTAATGCTGTAAAGATTTATTTTTTGTATTATCCCACCACTCTATGACTTAATGTTCTCCTTTATCACGCCTTACAAAATGTTCTTTGTGAACCATGCCAACACCATCAGTGTAACCAGAATGTCTTTATATCTGCCTGAGTCACCAGCAGTTGTTTCCAAATGAAAACTCATTCAACATTTATTCTTTTGACAGGGATCATATTCTGCCTATAACCTTCTTTTTATTTCTGGCACGGTAAATAATATAGGAAGACTCATTAAAGCTTTTCCCCTATTCTGAGGCAATAGGAAAAGCTATTTGTGTAGGTAAAGTACTGCTTTACCTGGAGAAATTGAATCTTTGTTAAGTGTATATATATATATATATATATATATATATATATATATATATATATATATATATATATCAGCAGTGTACAAACTTTTACCTGAGTAGCTGCGTAATGTCCCTGGGACAGGTGAGGTTGTGAAAACAAATGCCTAGATTTTCCTTTAAAAAGTACCTATACAAAAAACAGCGGCAATTTTGTGTGAATATTTTCCTTTCAATAACTAACTAGGGGGTCCTTTAGTAAGCTGTGGGGAAAGGGCCCTGCAGTAGCAGCGGGGGGTCCTTTTTCCTGCATATCAGGACCCTTTTTACTGCAGTGGGTAAAAAGCTCCCCCCCCCAAAAAAAATATGGTGGGGAGCACTTACCGCCACCCATTGAGATGGCGGTCAGGACTTCTGCGGTAACCCAGCGGTAACCGGGCAGTGATGACCAATTAGTGTCAGGTTAGCACCACGCTAGACAAAAAGAATTTCCAGGGAGCTATGAAAATGGCACGTGCTCAACCCAGAACTACCACTGGCAGCCGCGTTGCCCTGGTGGCAGTTCAGTTTTAGAGTGCGGTAAGCCCGCTTTCGGCTTACTGCAGTTTGTAAAAGGGCCCCTAGTTTTACTTTGATTACTATAGAAAATTCTAGAGATAAAAAATAACTACAGACTTTGCCTCACTGTGGGGAGTTCAATTATTGCCTCCTTTGTGTCTATCAGGTAAATGAAATCCATAGTGACGGGAAGGTCAATCTTCATCTTTCAAGTGGTGCTTTTGGGCCTTTATTCTTAAAAGTAACCAAGGTGCTTTCGAATTTTATACTGTTTTTTTTTTTTTTAAATCCCTGTCATTTAGAAAGTTTTCTTTCAACTAAAGCTGGATAATTTTTCTTTTAGTTAATATGGGGACAGGTTGCTTTGATCGATGGGGTTTGGAAATAACAGTATAGGCCTGCAGATGTACCTTTCTTTTTCCTGAGATTTTTTTCTTCGCTAAATTTGTCAGAGATCTCCTCCTTAATGTGGGCTTGTTTACTTGATGTGCGAATGTTAGTAATCATTGTAATTGTTTTGTTACTTTCTGCAATTTGCTGTAATGTTATCTTGTAGCATTTAAAAATTTATATAAAAAAAGAATTTTAAACTTTCTAACGTCGTCAACTTTGGCTTGGGTGGCTTAGGAATTGCATTACTGGCATCTTACGGTTTAATGCAAACTTCTGAATGAAACAGAGGAGAAGAAACAATGTTTCTGAAAGATTTTTGGCATGCAAAGAGGGTATTCCTTTTCTACTTCATAAAGAAAGATCCTCAGGGTACTCTTAATATGTGTGATTGTTCCATGACTTTTTAGTAACATCTACTCAGGTCTCATTACCACAAACTGACTTTTAGCACTTGCGGGACCCTTTAGTATCATTATTTTGTGCATATACAATTAATGGTCTTATACTTGCAGACAGTATACTCATGGCCAGCTGGTAAGATGGCTCAATGCCTGTGAACACATTGTTTGGACTCCTGCCCTAGGGCATGGATGCCAGGGAATGATAGGTTTAGAGGACAGCTTGTATAACACTGATGGTACCATCTGCTGCATATTAAATCCTTAATCTGTTTGAGTAGAAAGGCTCTGGCAGTAGGTCCTTCCTTCCACGTCTTCACACCTGTTGAAAAATAGGGCTTTGTATGTGCGGAATCACAGAGCTCTTTTAACCTTGCTGCTACTGAAGAAATATGGGATTATCTGTAGATTGTTTATATGTTCTTTTGGAGCAGTAAGGGTTAATGCAAAAAAAAAATTATATGAACTCTCCAGACCCATCAGAAGACAGGGGTTATTATATTACATTACATTATATCAATTCTTAAATCCCGCAACATTTCCCAATTAGATTCAATACAGGTCACAATATTAAGAAGCTAGACATACCCAGAAATATAGAAAAGTGATTAATTTTAAGAAAAAGTCAAACTTAATTATTAGTTTTTACAAATTTAGGGCCTCTTTTACCAAAGTGTGCTAGCGATTCCCACGCGGCAATGCGAATGGGCTTTGTCAGCATTGCCGTGCCAGAGATCATTAGTGCTGTTTTGTAAAAGAGGCCCTTAGTACAGTGAAATCTCGGTTTTCGTCGATAATCCGTCCGAAAACAAATTGGCAAAATCTGAAACCGACGAAAACCGAGGCAATTAACAAGGATGCCCAAAATCGGGAGAAGGACGTCCATCTTCCGATACAAATTGGGAGATGGAGGTCCTTCTTTTTCGACGAAATCTGAGGCAACCGACAAAAACCGAGACAAATTTCTAATCGAAAAAATCAACGAAATCCAAAACCGACGTCAACGAAAACCGAGGTTTTACTGTATATAAAAAGGATTTAAACAATTAACAAAATAATCCATAATGTGTCAATTTCCAAAGCTTTAAAGACAATTGATTCCACCATTTGGCTGTCGTAAACGGAAATGTATTTATAAAAATAGTTTTATACTTAACATGTACTGGACTAGGATATGTGAGTTCCAAATAAAGCCTGGCTATACCCAATCTATATAGTCTCAAAAAACATTTTTGCTAATCATTATTACCCCTCTGAATCATTTCTGTAGCAGGTACACAAAGGAGACAGTAGGGATGTGTAATTAAAATAACAAGGCAAATGTCAACATAATGTCAGGTTTTTTTTTTTTTTTTTTCGTGTGCCGCTAACAGTATGTACTGTTAGGAAAGAGTTTGCACCCTTTCTGAAAGTAATTGGCCTAATTTAATGCTGTGAAGGCTGTGCAAGAGCTTGGAAACCATTACTGCATTCACTGGCACATGGTTAGTGTTTTATTACCAGGGAAGGCACTGTTTTTCTGTTTGGGAATTATTTTTTTTTAATGTGCTTTATCTATGCACTACCACTGATGCAGCCAATCTGGCAAAACGTGGCCACATTGGTTGCGTTTTATATTAAAGTTTCTACTCTGTATTTTATACTGCTGTCTTCATGCTGCAAGTACAATTCAAAACAAAATGTGAATGTGCATACACAATTGTTGGGCAGAGCAGTAATCTTGTCCTATATAGATTACTTTACTATAACTCATTTTACCTGGGACCTCTGAAGAAACAGTTACAATTAGAGCTGAATTTTTATTAAAAATTTTAATTGCAATTACAGTTTATTAAATTTGATATACCACCCAACATAATAAGATGTCAAAGTGCTTTACAATAAAATCATGATTGCATGATTATACAGTTTTAATCATGATTAATGACACAATTAAAGGATTCATTTATTTATTTCCCACTGCAGCTCCTTGTGACTCTAGGCAAGTCAATTAACCCTCCATTGCCCCAGATACAAAATAATTGCCTGTATATAATATGTAAACTGCTTTGATTGTAACTACAGAGAGGCAGTATAACAAATCCCATCCCGCTTTTCTTCCCTACAGGACTGATAATCCTCCTCCCTCCTACTCCTAGACCCAATATTTCTCCCATTCTCTTCCTTCCTTCCCTCTCCTCTTCCCCAAGGTCGATTGTCACTCTTTCTTTCCAATCTCTCTCTCTCTCTCCCTCCCATTGTCCAGCACCTCTCCCTCCCTTTCTTCCACCCCCATAAGCAGCCACACAAACTTGGTGATGAGTAGCACTAAACTCTTCCACTGGTGGCCCTTTCAGTTTTGCTTGTGGGTCTGCAGCTCACTCCTGAGGTTCGGCATCTACCCCCCTCTCATCCCCCAGTATACTTTAAAGGTGGTCTTCTGTTGGTCAAATGCATTGGCAAGTCTGAAGCATCCTCTCTGTCCCACCCCACCTCCTCTGACATCACTTCCTGTTTCTGAATGGATGGGATGGGTGAGAACATAAAAATAGCCATACTGGGTCAGACCAATGGTCTATCTAGCCAAGCATCCTGTTTCCAATAGTGGCCAATCCAGGTCACAAGTAGCTAGCAGAAACCCAAATAGTAGCAACATTCCATGCTAATAATCCCAGGGCAAGCAGTGGCTTCCCCACGTCTATCTCAATTAGCAGTCCTATGGATTTTTCCTCCAGAAACTTGTCCAAAACGTTTTTAAACCTAGATACACTAACCACTGTTACTACATCCCAGGGGTGTATCTGCGTGGGGCCACAGGGGCCTGGGCCCCCGCAGAATTCGCCCTGGACCCCCCTACCACCGTTACTCCTCCCCCGCCTACCGCCAACCCTTTCCCCACCAACCGCCTTCACCTACCCCGAGGTCCGCTCCTGCTGGTTTTTTAAACTATTACTTCAGCTGGTGGGGGACCCCAACCCCCGCCAGCCCAGCCGAGGTCTTCTTTAACTTCATCTTCATCCTCGTGCTGTTAAAGCTGCATGATGCATCCTTCCAGTTGGACGGAGTTTGACGTCGCAGCACGTTGTACGGATGTCAACGTGCTGCGACGTCAAACTCCGTCCAACTGGAAGGATGCATCATGCAGCTTTAACAGCACGAGGATGAAGATGAAGTTAAAGAAGACCTCGGCTGGGCTTCAGCTGAAGTAATAGTTTAAAAAACCGGCAGGAGCGGACCTCGGGGCAGGTGACGGCGGTAGGCGGGGAAAGGGTTGGCGGTAGGCAGGGGAGGGTTAACGGCGGTAGGGGGGAGGGTTGACGATGGCGGCGGGGGGGGGGGTTATAATGTGCCCCCTCACTCTAGCCCCTGCCCCCCCCTACCGCCAAATCTCAGATACGCCCCTGCTACATCCTCTGGCAGTGAGTTCTAGAGCTTAACTATTCATCAAGTGAAAAAAATATTTCCTCTTATTTGTTTTAAAAGTATTTCCATGTAACTTCATTGAGTATCCTCTAGTCTTTGTCCTTTTTGAAAGAGCAAAAAATTGATTCACTTTTACCCATTCTACACCACTCAGGATTTTGTAGACCTCAAGCATATCTCCCCTCAGCTGTCTCTTTTCCAAGCTGACGAGCCCTAACCCTTCTAGTCTTTCCTCATATGAGAAGAGAGTTCCATCTCCTTTATCATTTTGGTCGCTCTTCTTTGAACCTCTTCTATTTCTGCTATATCTTTTTTGAGATACAGTGACCAGAATTGAATGCAATACTCAAGGTGAGGTTGCGCTATGGAGCGATACAGAGGCATTATAGTATTTTTAGTCTGTGTCATCCAGTGGCTATCTGTTAATGCTGTAGGCTGTGACTGTTAAGTTTCTACCTCTGGCAGAAAGTTCAAGTTTAAAACTATGAGGATGAGGGTTTTACATTATGGAAACTAGTGTAACCCAGGTCTTGCCTCTAGGCTAGGCTCAGTTCACTCAGACCCAGGCTCACAGGGGCAATTCCACCACCTCTCACACTTCGGCACATCACTCTTCTCTTAATTCAGTCCATAATCATGACAAGCTGGGAGTGGGTTGAAGTTCCGGAATTGCGAGCCGGGGGTTTGGGAGACACTTGCACTCCCTTGGTCCTCAACAAGTACACTTTAGACAACAGTCTATGCAAAAACTCAAAGCTTTATTTTCCAATTCTGCAACTGCAGCAACATCAGCAGTTTCATATGATCTAACTCCAGGCAAACCCAAACTGCATTTCCTGTTCCTCTGGGGAACTCCCATACCACTTGGTCCTCTCAGGTTTATTTACAAGGGTAGATTCCAAATAGATTGTATGTACATATATACAGTTCTCCTGTTCATGCCTATCCTCAGACCCTCCTCTGGTCTGACCCTCTTCCAGCAGTGAACCCCCACTCTGGATTTACCCTGGTCTAGGGATCGTCTCCAAACCCTATGCTCATGCTCTAGGTCTCTCCTATGCCAATCCTTAGCTCACACAGTTTGTCGGTTGCTATTTCAGGAGCCATAAAGAAGTCATGCTCCTCACTTAGGATTCCCCTTTTCTCCTCCTGGTCTCTTGGCAGGAGACTTTCAGGCAACCAAAGACCCCCTCTTGGGCATAATTCCAATCTTTATCCCTCTGGTAACGCCTTGTTATTCTCTCCCAGGGTAACTTTTTTCCCCCACATTCTATTTCAAAACCACTCCTCATAGGCTGGGCCTTCTCTCACCCAGGGACCTCCTAATCACTCACCTCACTGACTCTCAAGAGGACCTTCTCTCATCAGTAATCCCCATATAAAGGGGGACTACACTACTTAATAAAGTTTGCTTTTTTAACTTCAAACTGTCTTTATCAATAAACCTACAATTTCTATTTTAATCCCTAATCTTTAAATCATCAAAGCAAAATAATGTTCATTTACCCAGAGAAAAGTCCTTTTCTCTCAGAACTATTCAGGGGGAAATCTTTGGACCAAGCATCAGGCAGCATATATGAAACATTACTGCTGCCATGGACCAATAGAAAGTCACTTTAAGGTAGACTGTCTGGGGGGGGGGGGGGGGGATATTGGATCACGAGTGGGAAGAAATATGCCAGATCGCACTGAGAACAGGGGTTGTGAGTGGAAGACAGCAGAAGAGATGTTTGGAGGAAACAGGAGATGCTGCAACTCAATTAATTTTTAAAACCACAATTAATAATGAATGCATTAATCACAGAGTTAACTGCAATAAACTTGGAGCCCCAGTTACAAGAAGCGTAAAACACAACTGCAAAACTTACCATTGGCCATAAACTATGGGATAGGGCCTTCCCCATGTGTATATTCAGTGTAAAATCTTTGCAGTCATTTTCGGAATTTTAAGAAGCATGGTTTTAAAGTACCTTGAATGGCATGTTCATTATAGTTCAAATATTGAGCTCAGGTCAAAACTTTAAATTGTCTTTGCTTTCAGCAAGAGTGTTTTCTTCTGCTCAAAATTGATCTTTTTCTGAGTGTGCCTTTCCTCTGAAATGCATTGCCCTTTTTGCAAGAAGTTAAAGACCTGGATATTTGTTCAGCATGTTTGAAGTACAATTTTTAGCATGTTGATGAATTTTAAAGTCTTTTGGAAGTGATTTTTAACAACAGTGGTCAGCAAATTTATTTAAATGCCAGTCATGTTCAAAAAAATACGTACCTTCACATAAGAACATAAGAATAGCCATAGAGGGGAATAATCGAACGGCGCCGGCGAAATACATGGCCGGCGATGTATTTTGGTGGTGCCGCAAACAGCTGGCCAGACCCGTATTTTCGAAAAAGATGGCCGGCCATCTTTTGTTTTGATAATACAGTTCCGGCCAGGCAAATGCCTTGGATTTGGCCGGGGCTTGAGATGGCCGGCTTCGTTTTTTAGCGATAATGGAAAGTTATGTCGGCCATCTCAAACCCCGGCCAAATCCAAGGCATTTGGCCATGGGAGGAGCCAGCATTTTTAGTGCACTGGCCCCCCTGACATGCCAGGACACCAACCGGGCTCCCTAGGGGTCACTGCAGTGGACTTCAGAAAAGCTCCCACGTGCATAACTCCCTTACTTGGGGAGCTGAGCCCCCCAACCCCACCCCCCCAAAACCCACTACCCACAAATGTACTGCATCCACTAAAACTGCTCCAGGGACCTGCATACAGCCTCTAGGACTTATTGCTGCTGTATAACTTTGGCACACCAGTTCACACCTGAAGACTAATCTCTCTGAAAAAGTCCTTGAAATAAACACGTTTACTCACAGTTAACTGCAGATCAGAGGTTGTGCCCCACTGGCAAAGAGTCCCCTGGTACTAAGATTAGCAGTAGGTCACAGCTGGCACAATGGTGTACAATGCCCTCTTTCAGTACCATTCAAGGTAATAACTAAGTTCTCTAATGTGGGTAACACAGGAAAGGGAACTAAAAGTGGCTTACAAAAATGGCCACTACCGCATGGACTACAACAGGAAACAAAACAGGGCACACTCTGACCCAGTAAGCAGGGGGAAAGCACCAGGGGAGTAGAGCCTACCAACTACCAATACCTACACCCACCACAATGCATTGCTGATGTGACTCTGCAGTGCAAATAACAGAAAAGGTGTCACACTCACCCCAGAGCCACATCACAAGTAGGAAAAGGCTGTCGGAGGACAGAACACATTCTGCTGTCATGGAGGTTGGTACGGCATTTGAGGCTGGCATACAGGCTCGAAAGAAAAGTGTTTAAAGTGGGTTTGTTTTGGTGGGAGGGAGTTAGTGACCACTGGGGGAGTATGGGGAGGTCATCTCTGCTTCCTTCCGGTGGTCATCTGGTCAGTTTGGGCACCTTTTTGAGGCTTGGTCGTGAAAATAAAAGGACCAAGTAAAGCCGGCAAAATACTGCTTAACGCCGTATTTTTTTTCCATTATTGGCGAAAGCCGGCTATCGGGTAGCCACGCCCATACTCGCCCATGTCCCGCCTTCGCTTCGCCGCCGACACACCCCTTTGAACTTTCGCCGGCGAGGCGACGGGAAAGCGGCGATGCTGTCAAAAAAAGCAACTTTTGATTATACCGATTTCGCCGCTTTTCCCAGATCGCCGGCCATCTCCCGATTTGTGTCAGGAAATGGCCAGCGATCACTTTCGATTATAAGCTGGTTACTGGGTCAGACCAATGGTCCATCTAGCCCAGTATCCTGTTTCCAACAGTGGCCAAGCCAGGTTACAAGTACCTGGCAGAAACCCAAATAGTAGCAAGATTCTGTGCTACCAATCTCAGGGCATGCAGTGGCTTTCCCATGTCTGTCTCAATAGCAGACTATGGACTTTTCCTCCAGGATCTTGTCTAAACCTTTTTTAAACCCAGATTCACTAACCACTTTACTATATCCTTTACTATTTGTAGAGTGAAAAAAATATTTCCTCCTTTTCTTGTAAATTTATTTCCATTTAACTTCATTGAGTGTCCCCTAGTCTTTGAAAGAGTAAAAAATCAATTCACTTCTACTCGTTCTACACCACTCAGGAATTTGTAGACCTCAATCACATCTCCCCTCAGCCATCTCTTTTCCAAGCTGAAGAGACCTAACCTTTTTAGCTTTTCCTCATATGGGAGGAGTTCCATCCCCTTTATCATGTTGGTCTCTTTTCTTTGAACCTTTTCTAATTCTGCTATATCTCTTTTGAGATATGGTGACGAGAACTGAACACAATACTCAAGGTGAGGTCATACCATGGAGTGATACAGAGGCATTATAGTAGTTATATAACATAGTATTGTTTTAAGTCATGTCTAAACATACCAATTACTCTGATGGCAACTGTCTATTAAGATAATTCTGTGCAGTGATGGATGAGTCAAAAGTGTGCCATTGACCCTCGGCATGAATTTTAAGTAGTGCTGGGTATAGCAACATGAAGTGCAATCCTTTAGAGTGACACAAGGAACAGACTTGTTGAACTTTTCAGCACCTTTCCTGAAGCACCACCGAGTAGTCCTGGAAAATCAAAATCAAGTCTCCTTCAAATTTAAGTGTATCTCTCTTCTGTTTAAACCCACATAATATCTCCACTTTATGCTTGTAGTTATGCTCGTGATTTTTGCCTTGTAGGTTGCGTATGTCCCAGCCTATCTGCGCGCTCTAAGCAGAGGGAACCAATGCTATCTGATAATGCCAATTCTTTAGACAGCCAGCTTTCTAGAACAGACCCCAAATTTCTCTCAGGGGTTGATTTGGGCAGGCCAATAATCCTTAGATTATTACAGCTAGATCTGTTTTCGAGATTATCTAGATTGTCTGCCTGATCTTGCACTCTCTACTCGAGTGTTGCTTTGCCTGCGTCATCCTCCACTCCGGCCACCCATTGCTCTAAATCTCCCATTTGACGAGTTGTTTCTGCCATCAAAGTCTTAAGGGCGGAAAGCTGAGTAGAAATCTGGGTAAGCTTGCCTTCTATCGCATTCACCACAGCAGTGGTGAGTTGAGCTAGTTGCTGTTCGGTGAAAATGGAGGACCCAACTTCCTTTACCGCCACCATCTTATCAGCATTGTTCCTTGCTTTCAATGTGTCTTTTCTGTGTGTTTTCCCTGCCATCTTACAGATATATTTGTCCATGAGATTGGAAATGATGTGTGAGAGACGGGAAGGAGTAAGGCGGCAGGAAAAACTTGATAATACAGGTGGAGAGGTGCAGGACCCTGGAGAAGGACTGAAACATGTCTGTCCTCTTCACTGTATCACGTGACCCTCCATAGGGCTTTTTCAAAATGGGATGGGAAAAGGGCATGCGATAAAAATGAAACCAGTGTGCGCCTAAAACCGGCCTGAGCCCTTAATGCCACCCATTGATTTAGCAATAAGGGCTCTTGTGCTACACACGTGGTGACCGGTTGGTATGCAAGAGGGAGACCACACGAAGTGTGGAGGTGTGCTGAATCCCCACGAAAGAAGTCCAATGGAAAAGCAGAGAAGTGGGGGAAGTGGGCTCTTTCCAGAGTGACAGACGTGTTGGTTAAAAATAGTTTATTAGTAACATCAAATATATGACTCAACACAGCTGTGTTTCAGTGCCGTAGCGCCTTCCTCAGGAGTTTTATGAGGTACTATGATGTCAAAGTCCAACTAAATATATTGTACAAGTGGACTTTGACATCATAGTACCTCATAAGACTCCTGAAAAGGCGCTATGGCACCGAAACACAGCTGTGTTGAGTCAACTATTTTTAACCAACACATCTGTCACTCTGTTTGGAAAGAGCCCACTTCCTCCACTTCTTCTCTACTTTTCCATTGACGGGTTGGTATGCACCAACTGCCGATTACCGCCGGAAATGTCATGTGTGGGAGGCAATAAATAAATAAATCATCCAAGTGTTAAGGGCAGACAGCAAATCTGAAATTATCGCCAGGGGGACATGGTAGCCTAGCAGTAGTCTCATTTTAGCACATGCGCTGCACCATAATGTCTGAAATAGACAACTTGAGTTGGTGTCTCATGCTCCTTCTTTTCCACTATTCAGATCCAGGCTATAAACCCACCTTTTTGAGACTGCACTTAAATCTTAACCCCTTATTTGTCTATTTAATACCTATGATGTTTTATCATTACCATAACAAATGACTTCATAATTTCTTATTGGTCTTGTTTGTAATGAACAGATTGTAAACTCTGTCAAGCAGGGACTGTCTCTTATATGTCTGTGTACAGTGCTGTGTATGCCTAGTAGTGCTACAGAAATGATAGGTAGTAGTAGTATAAATACTGGCAAGTTAGATGTAAAGCTTCAATTAGGCAGACCAATAGAGAATTTCAAAGGAAGCTTTAAGCTTGACAGAAAGACAGAAACTCAAATATGTAAGAAGCCTGTGAGGGAGCCGCTACATGACTGAGAAATAAAAGGGATGCTCAAAGAAGACAAGGCCATAGCAAAAACATTTTAGCTAGATCCTTTGCTTCAGACTTGAGTGAGGAGGGTATTAGGAGATACCTGTACCAGAAATATTCTTTGAGGTGATAACCCAGAGGAAATGAAACAAATCACAGTGAACCACAAAGATGTACTAGAAATGACAAACCAAAGAGTAACAAACCACTGGGACTGGATAGCAATGGAACTGGAAGTATTAAAAAAAAAAAGAAAGTAGAAATTTTAGAATTATTACTAGAATCTGCAGAAAATTTCACTCAAATTGGCTATAGTACCTAAGCACTGTAGGATGGCCAATGTTAACACTCACTGGAGTGGCCTAGTGGTTAGGGTGGTGGACTTTGGTCCTGAGGAACTGAGTTCAATTTCCACCTCAGGCACAGGCAGCTCCTTGTGACTCTGGGCAAGTCACTTAACCCTCCATTGCCCCATGTAAGCTGTATTGAGCCTGCCATGAGTGGGAAAGCGCGGGGTACAAATGTAACAAAAAAAAAAACGGGCTATGGCTAGGAAACTACAGACAAGTGAGCCTGGCATTAATGCCTAGCAGAATGGTAGTAGTTATTCTGAGAAGCAAAATTACTGGTCACATGGATAGACACAGATTATTAATTGGGTCACTCCAACACGGAGGTTGCAAAAAGAAGTCTTGTTTTATAATTCTGTTTTATTTTTAAGGGGCTACTAGACATGGGTGAGTTAGTGGACGATAGTGTAGCTAGAATTTCAGAAGACATTTGATGTGTCTCTCACAAAATACTTGTCAGAAAATTCCATCGTGGATTGGTAACGGATTAAAGACAGGAAACAGAGCAGAGAGTGGAGCTAGTCATTCTCAGTAGAGAAAAGTAAATAGTGAAGTACACCAAGGATCAGTAGTAGGACAAGTGCTTTTTAATGTATTTATAAGTGAGCTGAAAAAGGTAGCGATAAGTGAAGTGATCAAATTTGCTGATGACACAAAATGTTCAAAGTAGTTAAAGCATGAGCTGATTGCAAGAAATTGCAGGAGACCAGATGTCTAAATAGCAGAGTAAAATGATTGTGAAAAATATGATGCATACATGGGAAAACAATCCAAACCATAGGTACATGATACTGGGTTCCCTATTAAGTGTTATCACCCAAGAAAAGGATATTGGGGTCATTTTGGACAATACATTAAGAGGTCCTTTTATTAAGCCGCGTAAGCGTCTATACATGCCCAACGCATGCCAAAATGGAGCTACCGCTCTGTTGGAATGTAATTGTATTTTACATGCATTGCCTGTCACCTATTATTTCTCTGTGATTACTCTGTGACCTCTGATGTGAATTACTTAGAGAGGTCACACAGCTATGCAACTTCCTGTGGGGGTTACATGCAGCACATGGAGCACATGGAGCTCATGATCTCTCCTAACCTGAGAGGATCTATGGTGGTGTGAGCATCCATTACCATCTAAGCACATGGAAGGAGCTGATAAGACAAATGTATAGTAATATGTATATATAAGCCTGTCTGATTATAATCTAACTACAAACTGTGAGTAAACAGATGTTTTGTTACTTCAACTTTAAAGTGACTCAGCAGTGAATTATTCTGGGGTGAATGAGAGAGAGATGAAGAAAGAAATTAACATTTCTAAAGCTGAAGCTGTGTGTACTAAAATCTGCTAATTATTTACTACAAATAATCCAACAAAAGGGTTATGGGCCCAGGGCCAGGAATTGAAAAAGAAGAGAAATATTACCAGGCAGAAAAAAAGGCCACATTTTTCTCTTAAGTTTTAAAGGAAAGATTCAGTCTGTCTCTCTCTCCCCCCACACAGCAGACAGAAGGCTAAGAAAATGGCTGAGGGAAGAAATTCACCATTGTTCTATTCTCTCAAGGTGCCTAAATTAACTGAGTTTAATTATCAGCAGTGGGAATTAAGATTCATATGTCTCCTTCGAGCAAAAAGATTAGATATATGCTTAGACCAAGACAGAACAGCTGAAAATATGGCTGAATGGGACAGTGCAAACTATTATGTGAAGTGCATGCTTTTGGAAGCTCTCTCAGAGAAACAAGCCATATTAGTGGAGGGAAAAGATACACCAAAGGACATTTTATATAACTGAGAACTATGTATGCAACTACATATGCAAAGCAGCAACCAATTTGGTTGGCAGAGTTGAATGAAACCAAATTAAGGGATAAAAGTAAATGTAATGATCACATTATGCATCTTATGTCTTCATTTCAAAAGCTAGAACTTTCTGGAATTCCCATGTGTGATGCATTGAAAAGAGCATTTCTTTTTACCTCACTATCAAAGAAGTTTGATGTTTTTAGGTCTGTAAATGAGGCCATTGAAGGGCAATCTTTTGAACAGGCAACATCAAAACTAAGGCAGGAATGCATAGTAAATGATTCTGAGGAGATGTGTTCTCAAAGCAAGTCAGAGAGAAATGAAACAAATTTCTTGGCAAAGAACAGAGGAAGGCGGAGCTATGGGAAAACTCCACCCAAGGGCAAGCTGATTTGCTACTCATGTGGAGAGGAGGGACATGTATCTAAATGGTGTAAGGAAACACAAAACACTCCCTCTAGCTCACCTAAGCCAATGGAACTAAAGAATTTTCAAACCAGGAAATGTATGAAGGACAAAGATAAACACAAGGGCTTTCTAATGGCAGAAAAATCTTTGACTATGGTAAATAATAATTCAAATGAAAGTACTTGGATTTTGGATTCAGGGAGCACATGCCATTTAACCAATTGTAAAGATTTCTTTCAGGAAATGTGTCCAGAGGAAGGTATTCTTAAAACTGCAAACGCAGGGACTGCTAAGATCCAAGCAAAAGGTATTGGATTCTTAAAATGCAAAGTGTCTAATGAAGTTAAAGAAATTCCTGTAAGTGATGTCTTGTATATTCCCCAAGCAGTTTGCAATATGCTTAGTGTATCTACATTAGATAAGAAGGGATTTGTGATTCATTTTGAAAACAGTAAGTGCACAATCTCTAAAAATGATGAAGTGTATGCTGAAGCTTTTATGCATAATGATGTTTATAAGCTGAACATTTCAGGTGAAGCCTCACATATGGCGCAAGTAAGGAAGAATGATGGTAAATGTAGTCTGGAAATCTGGCATCGCCGCCTGGGACATCGTGATTCTAAGGTGATCCAGGATCTTTACAGTAAGCAACTGGCCACCGGCATTCAGATAAGTGCAGATGCTGGTAAAATGGAGAAATGCATAGACTGTGTTACTCAAAAAGGTGTGAGACCCTCATTTCCTGCATACACAGGAAATAGGAGTAATAAAGTGCTGGACTTAATACACAGTGACTTATGTGGACCGTTTAATATCCCATCATTGGGAAATAACAGATTTGTGCTAATATTCTTGGATGATTTCTCTAGATATTGTGTGGCCTATTTGCTGAAAGAGAAAAGTCAAGTCACAGACATGCTGAAGAAATACGTAGCCATGGTGAGCAATAAATTTGAAAGAAAACCAAAGGTTCTTCAGACTGACAATGGTGGTGAGTTCACTTCACAAAGCATGCGCACATTTCTAGAACAAGAAGGCATTCAACATATCACAACAGTAGCTTATACACCAGAGCAAAATTCTGTTGCAGAGAGAAAATTTAGGTCACTTGTGGAAATGACCAGGTGTATGCTGTCAGATAGCAATCTCCCTAAAAGACTATGGGGGGAAGCCATTCTCACAGCAGTGTACCTACAAAACAGAATGCCAACTAAAGGCGCTGAGCGCACACCACATGAGACATGGCATGGTAGGAAGCCAAACCTGTCACACATAAGAACATTTGGAAGTACAGCATATGCTCATATACCAAAGCAAAGAAGGCATAAGCTGGATTCCACAACAGAAAGGGGCATTTTAGTTGGCTATACTCCAGGACACAAAGGATATAGAATTTTGAATCTGAAAACTGGCATTGTTGGCATAAGACATGTTACATATTTTGATGAAAACAAAAGGGTTGATAAAGGCTGGATTATCCCAGATGAGCCTTATCATCCAGAATATGAAACTAGAACCATAATAGACATGCCAGTGTATATAAATGCCATACCAAGGCAGATGTCTGAAAGCAACTCATCTGTATCTAACGAGGAACAGGCAGAGGAAGCAGACACAGAAAGGATCATTGAAGAAGACAGTACAGTTGGAGAAGGGGAATCAATTGGAGAAGAACTCTCAGATTTAGAGGATGCGGAAAGGTCAGACCAACCTGTTGTCAGACGCTCATCCAGGGAAAACAAAGGTGTTCCACCCCCAAGACTGTCTTACCTAACAAAGTCAGCAGAAGCTCAAGAGCCCTTAACATGGGATGAGATTGAGAAAATGTCAGCAGAAGAAGCTGCTGAATGGCGTAAAGCTGCACAAGAAGAAATTGATGCATTGGATAAAAATAATACTTGGATTCTTACAAAATTACCTCCTGGCAAGAAAGCTATAGGATGCAAATGGGTATTCAAGTTAAAAAGGAATGCACAAGGAAAAGTGGAAAGGTATAAAGCCAGATTAGTGGCAAAGGGATATCTTCAAAAATATGGAGAAGATTTTGATGAAGTGTTTGCACCTGTAGTGAAACACACGACAATAAGAACACTTCTGAGCATTGCAGTCTCAAAAGGCATGCAAGTCAACCACATTGATGTGAAAACAGCGTTTCTTCACGGAGATATAACTGAAGACTTGTACATGGAACAGCCAACAGGTTTCATAAATACAAAACAAAGACAGCTAGTGTGTAAATTAAACAAAGGTCTTTATGGATTAAAGCAAAGTGCAAAATGTTGGAATGAAAAATTGCATGAAATATTGACAAATTTAGGATTTAAGCAAGGTGAAGCAGATAAATGCTTGTACACTAGGTGCAGAAATGGACAATATGCATACATTTTAGCTTTTGTTGATGATCTGCTCATTGCAAGCAAAAGTGAGCAAGAGTACAAGGACATTGTAAAGTGTTTAAACCTCAATGTTGAGATAAAAGAACTTGGTAATGTGTCATACTATCTTGGTATAGAAATTGAGAAACAAAATGATGGTTCTTATCTTCTAAGCCAGAAGCAGAAAATAAATGAGCTTATTGAAAGTTTAGGTATGCAAGATGCCCAAGTTGTAAGCACTCCCATGATCACTGATTTTCTGAAGGATGAAACAGTAAGAGAACCTTTACCAGATAACATCCAATATAGATCAGCCATAGGTAAGCTTTTATATCTAGCTACCACATACAGGGCTGATATAGCAAATGCAGTAGGAATTTTGAGCAGAAGGGTCAGCTCACCTACCAAATCAGATTGGACTGCAGTTAAAAGGATGGTAAGGTATTTAAAAGGTACCATTGATTGTAAATTAAAGATTTCAGCCAATAGTAATCCAAAACTAATATGTTACTGTGATTCAGATTGGGCAGGGGATCATTCTAATTATAAATCCACAAGTGGATATGTGTTTATGTATGGAAATGTACAAATTTCATGGGCCAGTCATAAACAAAGTATTGTGAGTTTGTCTTCTACAGAAGCTGAATACGTGGCCGTATCGGAAGCATGCAGAGAACTGATGTGGATTGAAAAACTTTTGCTGGATTTTGGAATAGCTGAACAGAGACCAATCCAGATAATGGAAGATAATCAGAGCTGCATCCGACTGTCACAGAATGACAAGGTTCAGTCACGCACCAAGCACATCGCAACGAAATACCACAACGTGCGAGAGTTGGTGAAAGAAGGGGTCATCAGTCTACACTATTGTCACACCAGTGAGATGACAGCTGACATCATGACCAAACCGTTACCCAGAGAACATTTTGTGAATCTGCGTATAAAGCTTGGACTTTGTATGAATAAATAATTGCATGACAGTTATGCATGAGAAGGGGTTTGTTGGAATGTAATTGTATTTTACATGCATTGCCTGTCACCTATTATTTCTCTGTGATTACTCTGTGACCTCTGATGTGAATTACTTAGAGAGGTCACACAGCTATGCAACTTCCTGTGGGGGTTTAGACACAGCACATGGAGCACATGGAGCTCATGATCTCTCCTAACCTGAGAGGATCTATGGTGGTGTGAGCATCCATTACCATCTAAGCACATGGAAGGAGCTGATAAGACAAATGTATAGTAATATGTATATATAAGCCTGTCTGATTATAATCTAACTACAAACTGTGAGTAAACAGATGTTTTGTTACTTCAACTTTAAAGTGACTCAGCAGTGAATTATTCTGGGGTGAATGAGAGAGAGATGAAGAAAGAAATTAACATTTCTAAAGCTGAAGCTGTGTGTACTAAAATCTGCTAATTATTTACTACAAATAATCCAACACGCTCAACTACCGCATGGCTCTTGTGGTAATTTCATTTTTGGTGCACATCCAATACGTGTGTCTGAAAAATATTTTTTATTTTTGGACGCACATAACGGATGTGCACCAAGTGGCATTTGACACGCGTAGGTCATTACCGCCCAGATTCTTTACCACTAGGTCAATGGCTGTCAGTAAGGTCTCATACCCCAAAATGGATGCACGGCAATTTTGATTTTGCCGCATGTCCATTTTTGGCCAAAAAAAAGGCCTTTTTTCACAGGTGTGCTGAAAAATGGATTGGCGCGTGTCCAAAACCCATGCCTACACTACCGCAAGCCATTTTTCAGTGTGCCTTTGTAAAAGGACCCCTAAAATTCTCAGCTCAGTGTACAGCAATGGTAAAAAAAAAAAAAAGCAAATAGAATGTTAGGAATTATTAGGAAAGGAGTGGAAAATAATACAGAGGATCAAAATGCCTCTGTACCTATGGTGCAACTGCACTTTGAATGCCCCCGTTAAAAAATAAGATATAATGGATATAAAAAGCTTGCACGAAGTGTAAACAAATTGACAAAGGGATGGGACAGCTCCCCTATAAGGAAAGGCTAAATAGTTTAGGGCTCCTTAGAAGACATGGCTGGGATGAGTCCTAAGTCTATAAAATCAGTAGGGGGTAGACTGGGTCGATAGATAACATTTACTCTTTCAAATAGTACTAAAACAAGGGGTCACTCCATGAAATTCACTTTTACAACAAATGAGATTTGTTTGTCACTCAGCACACAGTTAAAAGGTGAAATTTGATACCAGAATATAGCCAAGTTGGGTAAAAAGGACATGCACAAGTTCCCAACAAAAAAAACATGGACCAGGTAGAAATGTGAAACTACTTTGTATCCCTGGGTATTAGCCAGAAGGATTAGATCTGTTTTTTGAGATCCTGCCAAGTACTTGTGACCTGGATTGTCTAATTTCAGAAACAGGATGCTGGGCTTGATGGTCCTTTGGTCTGACTCAGTGTGGGCAATGGAGATCATCTGTCACTCCTGTCTAGCCTCTGCTGTTTTTCAAAATTATTATTATTATTATTATTAGCATTTGTATCCCACATTTTCCCACCAATTCGCAGGCTCAATGTGGCTTACATTTGCCGTAATGGCGATTGCCATTTCCAGGTCACAGAATACAAAAGTCGCTGCAGTAAGGCACTGGATAGCCTGAGGTACTGCTTTACCCCTCTCCTGGTACCGCTGGCCTTTCTGACTATGTTAGTGCTCCTTTCTTCTGGTGCTTTGGGTTGTTTATGTCCATAATGGTGCTGCTGCTCTCCTCTCCCAGAACATTGAGGTCTTCCTTCCAATGTTGGTGTTGCTGTATCTCTGTCCTGATGCATTGGAATCTTCCTGCCAATGTCAGTGCTGCTTTGCCTCTCTTCATACCAATATCGGTGATATGTTGCCCATCTTCCTATGCCCTTGGGTGTTAATTCCATTATTTGTGTCACTTTCTCATGCCACTGCTAGTGCCTCTGGCCCTCTCTTGGTTCCATAGGGTCTTCATGCCACTCTTGGAGTTCTCTTGCCTTCCAATAAATTTTAAGCAAGTTTAATTAAAATGGATAGTAAATGTCACTTTTAGAGGTGCAAAATTGCTTTCCTCTGAGCAGTGCTAACCCTTCAAATGCAAATGATTCTCTTTCATGTCCATGTACAATCAAATTTTTGTGCAATTAAATTAACATTTTACTTGACTCTTTCAACATACATGGTCGGGTTTTCATGCATAGCTCACTACTTTTAGTATGTATACAGTGGAGGAAATAAGTATTTGATCCCTTGCTGATTTTGTAAGTTTGCCCACTGACAAAGACATGAGCAGCCCATAATTGAAGGGTAGGTTATTGGTAACAGTGAGAGATAGCACATCACAAATTAAATCCGGAAAATCACATTGTGGAAAGTATATGAATTTATTTGCATTCTGCAGAGGGAAATAAGTATTTAATCCCTCTAGCAAACAAGACCTAATACTTGGTGGCAAAACCCTTGTTGGCAAGCACAGCGGTCAGACGTCTTCTGTAGTTGATGATGAGGTTTGCACACATGTCAGGAGGAATTTTGGTCCACTCCTCTTTGCAGATCATCTCTAAATCATTAAGAGTTCTGGGCTGTCGCTTGGCAACTCGCAGCTTCAGCTCCCTCCATAAGTTTTCAATGGGATTAAGGTCTGGTGACTGGCTAGGCCACTCCATGACCCTAATGTGCTTCTTCCTGAGCCACTCCTTTGTTGCCTTAGCTGTATGTTTTGGGTCATTGTCGTGCTGGAAGACCCAGCCACGACCCATTTTTAAGGCCCTGGCGGAGGGAAGGAGGTTGTCACTCAGAATTGTACGGTACATGGCCCCATCCATTCTCCCATTGATGCGGTGAAGTAGTCCTGTGCCCTTAGCAGAGAAACACCCCCAAAACATAACATTTCCACCTCCATGCTTGACAGTGGGGACGGTGTTCTTTGGGTCATAGGCAGCATTTCTCTTCCTCCAAACACGGCGAGTTGAGTTCATGCCAAAGAGCTCAATTTTTGTCTCATCTGACCACAGCACCTTCTCCCAATCACTCTCGGCATCATCCAGGTGTTCACTGGCAAACTTCAGACGGGCCGTCACATGTGCCTTCCGGAGCAGGGGGACCTTGCGGGCACTGCAGGATTGCAATCCGTTATGTCGTAATGTGTTACCAATGGTTTTCGTGGTGACAGTGGTCCCAGCTGCCTTGAGATCATTGACAAGTTCCCCCCTTGTAGTTGTAGGCTGATTTCTAACCTTCCTCATGATCAAGGATACCCCACGAGGTGAGATTTTGCATGGAGCCCCAGATCTTTGTCGATTGACAGTCATTTTGTACTTCTTCCATTTTCTTACTATGGCACCAACAGTTGTCTCCTTCTCGCCCAGCGTCTTACTGATGGTTTTGTAGCCCATTCCAGCCTTGTGCAGGTGTATGATCTTGTCCCTGACATCCTTAGACAGCTCCTTGCTCTTGGCCATTTTGTAGAGGTTAGAGTCTGACTGATTCACTGAGTCTGTGGACAGGTGTCTTTCATACAGGTGACCATTGCCGACAGCTGTCTGTCATGCAGGTAACGAGTTGATTTGGAGCATCTACCTGGTCTGTAGGGGCCAGATCTCTTACTGGTTGGTGGGGGATCAAATACTTATTTCCCTCTGCAGAATGCAAATAAATTCATATACTTTCCACAATGTGATTTTCCGGATTTAATTTGTGATGTGCTATCTCTCACTGTTACCAATAACCTACCCTTCAATTATGGGCTGCTCATGTCTTTGTCAGTGGGCAAACTTACAAAATCAGCAAGGGATCAAATACTTATTTCCTCCACTGTACCAGGGCCTTTATATGCACGTGCAAGTTTATTGCATAGGCCCCCGTCTCTGTCTGTGTTTCTATCTCTATATATAGAAAGAGAGCGATGTACATATGTTTAAGCTTGTCTTCAGCACTGTAGCAATTAGCAAACCACCCACTGAAGACTGTTGCAGTACCTCTTTCTTACTACGTCTCTTAAATCAAACCATATGTGGTCTGCATTTGTTGGTTTCCCCTTCCATTTCAGTTTCTAAAAGTGTGAAATATTTGTGCATCATATGGTGACCTTCTACATGAGCTTCTTGCTAAAATCTTTCTGTGGCATATGTCGGTTTTTTCTCAGTATGCTTGAAAGTCTAACATTGCCTTTGGTTTATATCAGCTTCCTTGAAACCATGCTGCAAACAGAATGCCCACTTGGCACATTTAACTTCCATCTCCATACATGAAGCATCCATTCCAAGTGTACTTTCTTTATGTATCTCTACAATAGTGATCTTTAGTGCCATAAAAATACTATCTCTACTGCATCAGCCACAGGATGTCTTTTAGTTCACTTTACTTTGCCAAGTAAGAGACTTGGACTCCCTGCCACATTTTGACCAATTTTTCCACTACCCTAATTAAGGAACCATCGTCTTCCTTCCACCTGCAAGGTTCTACTTCAGTCTTATTGTATTTTTAATCTGACAGGATCTATTTTCTTGTGGAATTTCTGGCCTTGTATGGTACAAACTGCATGATAGTTAGAGTGGCATCTCAGCTCTCTAAGAATGTCCAATCCCTAGAGTGACACCTCATGATCAATCAATGAACTACACACACATCACTAACAGAAAAAAAATGCATACTGATCTGACCTATTGTGGATGTTAAAGAAAACATTAAGGCTATCGTAATGACCTTGGAACTTTCATCCATCAGTTGTCTTAAGGGTAATAACTCTGAGTTGAATTTTCAGCTGGCATGGTGATCGTATTAATTTATTCATCTGTGCTGGAAGTGAATCCATTTCAGGGCTGGCTCAAGTATTAGATTAGGAAGCCATTTGTGGGGGGGAGGGGGAGTACAATTTTAGGGATGAATCTTGGAGTCAGCAGGCACCTGCTCACATGGTACAGCAGTGAAAGAAGAGGCAGAGCCAGAAAAGAAAGAGGAGGAAGAGAATGCTCTGTGCAATGACAGCCTATATGGTGACACCACCTTCCACCCTCCCCTTAGAGAGCCTCCCAAACTGAGTACAAGTTGTGGTGTCTTTTGCCCTGTAGGAATCTAAGCCTAGCCTATAGGCTGGAGGCCTGGCTCCCAGACAACCATGCATGGCCATCTCCAACCTCTCCCCCCCCCCCCCCCCCCCACCTTCCTCTCAGGCTCCTCTTCCACCATCCTGCTACTGTGCTAAAGACAACTTGGTAGAGTGAAATCACTGTCAACTGACTGAACAGTGGGCTCTGGACTACAGCACAGAAATAGGGTGGCCACAGCAGTAGTGGTGTGGGGAAGGAAAGGGAGAGAGATGAGGGGTAGGATAGGGGAGATGAAGTATACTTGGGGGGGTGGGGTGGGTCAGTACCACACTTTATATAGGTGGTGGTGCTGAATATATAGATAGTGCAATCATCATGCAAGCACTATTCATTTAGTTTGGACCTACTGGTCAGCAAGCCTAAACTAAATATATGTTTTATCTAGATAGAGGGGTATCACCGTTATCCAGATAGTTTTTTTGGCTCATCTTCATTTTGCACCAAACCTGGCCCCATGTTGCACAGATAGCATCACTGTTCAGTTTGAGTTTTCAGCCTGATACTACCATGTAAGTTTTAAAATACAAGGATAGAGAAGTTATATCTTCACCAACTGAAGATGGATCTATAACTTCTTTTGAATATTAGCCCATTTATGTACACGGCAGTCACCATCATTTGTACATTATCTCTTTGGTACCTTCCCTATTAGTATAGATTACGACATTTCTTAATCTATCAGAAAGAACCTTCAGTTGACAGTATGGAGGATTCTTCATGAAGATACAATAGGAATGGATAAAGGGAGGCTGTAAGTGATGGCTCCTTCATGATGGTCAGTTAAGAAGGAATACAGCAGAAGCCATGAATGAATTTCCCTCTCATCAGTCACCCTGCGGGGACCTGTCATTCTTCATTCCTTGCCACTCGGTTGCTATCAAGAAACTGATTGGTGCAATGCATTATTACTCCTTGATGAGCATGATAAGTGCCTGATAAGAACCAGAAGGGAACTGTAGGTCAGTGTAATGGGCAGTAATGCATCTTCTTTAAAGATTGGGCAGTAAGAAGTTAATTTTAAAAGCCATATATGTAGATATAACGCAATTTACCCTGCTAAACCAGCTGTCTTAAAATTGCCCTCCTTCAATTCAGATAAAAGTATGTGGGGAGTTCCACAGCATGTACACTTTTCACTGGGTTACAGGGAATACTCTTGAGAGAATGTGTTGGGATGTTTTCAAACATTTATCATTTTTATTATTATTATCATTATTATTTTAATTTTATTTTATTTATGTCATGGACAAGAAGTACATACGTACATAAGACATAAGTACATAAGTATTGCCACACTGGGACAGACCAAAGGTCCATCAAGTCCAGCATCCTGTTTCCAACAGTGGCCAATCCAGGTTACAAGTACCTGGCAAGATCCTAAAACAGTACATTTTATGCTGCTTATCCGAGAAATAACCAGTGGATTTTCCCCAAGTCCATTTTAATAATGGCTTATGGACTTTTCCTTTAGGACGCCATCCAAACCTTTTATAAACCCCGCTAAGCTAACTGACTTTACCACATTCTCTGGCAACGAATTCCAGAGTTTAATTACACATTGAGTGAAGAAAAAGTTTCTCAGATTCGTTTTAAATTTACTACTTTGTAGTTTCATCGCATGCCCCCTAGTCCTAGCATTTTTGGAAAGAGTAAACAAAACGATTCATGTCTACTCATTCCATTCCACTCATTATTTTATAGACCTCTATCATATCTCCCCTCAGCCATCTTTTCTCCAAGCTGAAGAGCCCTTGCCACTTCAGCCTTTCCTCATAGGGAAGTCGTCCCATCCCCTTTATCAAAGTAGCCTTTTGGTTAAAGCAACTGAAAACCGTGGAAGCTAAGGTCCAAATCCTTTAATTTATAAAGCTCAACATGATCATAGTCTATTATGCATTGCTGCCTCATTTGGGGGCCCTTTCACTAAGCTGTGCTATGTTAAAATGCACTACTGTGGGGCATGCTCAGGCATACCACGGTAGTTTTTCCATGTATGCAGGCTACCCACATGATAAAAATAAAAATGATTTTTTAGCACTCAAGGCGTGCCTGGGGGCAGAGAATGGGCATGGCTATGCTAATTGGTTAGTGCCTGGGCACTGCCACTCACTAAGGGATCCTTTCACCAAGCTTCAGTAAAAGGACTCCTGTGATGGCATCAGTGCTTGGGTTTGCCTCATATCAAGGCTCCTTTTTACTGCATTAGGCAAATGGCCTTTAAAAAAAAAGGAAATGGCTGTGTGGTGAGTTAACCACTTGCTGTGCAGCCATTTCCCAGGGGAACCCTTATTGCCACCTATTTAGGAGGCAATAAGGGCTATGTTTGATTTTTGACTTCAGTACTGGGATTTGTCAATGAAGTTATGTAGAGGTCATCATTCTATTACAATTAATATTCACAGTTCTTAATATCCATTAAAATGTTACAAAAATGTTACAGTTCTAATATGATATTTAAGAACAGGGGGAATTGCCCAGAGCATGTGGTCACAGCATGTGCTGTATTTCTAAGTTTAAGATATATTTTGATTAATTCTCCACCAATTACCTATAAGGTAATAAGATTGACAATTGCAAGAATAAAAAGGAATTGACTATTATATTTGTTGAGTTACATTAAACTGCACTGCAAGGTTTAAGAACTTGTGCTCAGAACATAAAGACCATATGTTTAGCTTCAAAAGGGTTTATTTATAATACAGTTAATGTAATCAATGTTGCAAGCAAGAGGTAGTCTTTTAAAAGGATCTTGGTACAGGAGAATTTGTGCTGTAATACAAGATAACAAGTTTAAATCAAAAGTTAACTTTCAAAAGTCTTTGTTATTGAAGCAGAGAGGGAATCTGCAGGGAGGTGCCTGCCATGCAGCTGAGCGATGAGCACATGGTGACAGGAGGAGAGATCCTCACAGCAGTCAGGAGAAGAGGAGATCAGCAGAGGAGAAGTCTTTTTCTGTGGGGAACAGCTTCTGCTTTATACTGTTAGTTTACAGGGAAACATGATCGTATGTCCTGATCATTTGCTTCCTGGTTGCACTGGGTCCTGGATAATTGCAAAGCATTATGGTCTTAGGGTCCACTGAGTTGTGGGTAATTTGCAAAGGATCATGGTCTCGGGTGCACTGGGTAATGTAGTTTGTAGAGGAACATGATTACATCATATGCTAAAAAGCCTTCTTTCTACACATGGGCTGGCGTCCAGTTGTCTGGGGTTGATGGTTTATTGTAGCAAACCCTAGGTCTGGATTTCTACTGGCAAATGGTCTTGTTTATGTTATGTTTATGTTATGAGTCCTTTTGTCAATAGGTGTGTAGGTGTTAAGGGTAATGGCTTTAGGTCTCAGTAGTTTCCCGGGGTGGGGGTGGGGGGGGGGGGAAGGGGAGATGAAAACCAGACCAGTTGATCTGCTGCAGTTTATCTGATCTAGCAAAATCAATAATTCTGACAACTAACTCACATCATGCTACATATTTCAATAATTCTGACAACCAAACTCATATCATGCTACAATTCCACTCTGTTCTTCTTTTCCCTGTGATGGTGACTTGCAGTCACATACTATTTTTGTTTAAACTACTGCAAAATCAGTGGATAAGAGGCACCATGGACTTTCTCCAAAAGTGGACAACCTGAACTTTGTTCCCTTATTTAAGGACCCTTTTTCCAAACCACGGTAAAAAGTGGCCTTAGCGTGTCCTTGTGCAGGTCATTCCTGAACGTTAAGGCCATTTTTACCACAGGGGTAAAAATACCTGAGCCTTCTATGTTCCCCATTAATGGCCATGTGCTAATTTTCTCATTAGCATGTGGCCATTAGAGCATGATCCACTACCACTACAAAGGTTCTTGTGGCAACCACACACTGGTCAGTTAGCACACAGCAATATGGCTGCACAAACAGTGCAAAACATGCTGACTCTGCATCCCGCAGCAAGCCCTTTTTGCTGAAGTAAGCACGTGTTAGTGCTTACCGCAGCTTAATAAAAGGACCCCTTAAGTAACTGCCCTAAATAATTAAAAAAAAAAAAAAAAAACAAGAGAAGAAGGCCGGGGGGGGGGGGGGGGGGGGGGGGGGGGGACGGACCTGACACCCACTACCATAAATACTGGAGAAAGCAAGTCAAAATCTATTACCTCCTTGAATAAAAACTAAAGTTGTTTTTCGATTGCATGAGGACTGGATTGTGCTTCCACACAGCAGACAGTAAGTCTTCCCTTTAATTTTACAGAAACGCTTTCACTAGTCCTGAAAGCTGCTCAGATTTGTTGTATGACTTTCACAGTTATTTAAACATCATTAGTTTTACAATTAAAATCCGATTGCTTGATGCTGTTTAAAGCCTGCAGAAGATATGCAAATGAAGTGATGCTGAAATAAATTAGAGCTTTCTTCAAAGTCCTGGAAGATTCTCACTGAACCGTTGCATGTTTAGATAGTGTTCAAAGACTATTTGCATAATCTCAAAATGCTTCAGCAGGCAAAGAGGCACTGAATAGAGCTGCAAACATGATTAAGAGCGAAGGGATGGGCTTAATTCTCACAATCATTACATTTATGGGAGTAGAAGTTCTGAAAGATAAGCTCTGCATAGGTCACCAACGTTGTATATCAGACAACATTAGAATCATCCAGCATAAATGAGAAAGTCCAGATTATGATTGCAAGAGGAATAGGAGAAGCACACTAGAGCTCACTAAACAGAGGCAGAAAGATACTGAGGGGTCCTTTTACCAAGCTGCGGGAAAAAGGGTCCTGTGCTAGTGGCAGGAGACATTTTTCCCCAGGCAGCAGTGCCCTTTTTACTGTATCAGGTAAAAAGCCCCCAGACAAATATGACCATGCGGTAAGAGAACTCTTACCGCATGGCCATGTGGCAGGGAGCCCTTACTGCCACTCATTCAGGTGGCAATAAGGGCTTCTACGGTAACCTGGCGGTAAGGGCAGCATGTGGTGATGCCCGATTACTGCCAGGCTACCACCGCACAAGCCATTTCTGAGGTATTTCTTTTTCCCCTGGAAATGGTGTGCACTCAGGGCAGAACTACCGCCGGTGGCTGCATTGGGCTGATAGTAGCCCCATTTAGCATTTGGTAAGCCCACGTTGGGCTTATCAATGCTTTCTACAAGACCCCCTGAGTGTGGTTATGCCAAGATAAATCTGTGGCAAAGTTACATAACTTTTCAGTGCAGTGTCTTGATGTAAAAGAAATGGAGATGGCAGCTGGTGTTGGGGTTAGCATAGGAATTCATATGTGTGTAGCCAGGGTTCCTATCCACCTATCAGCAGCAACGCCGCTGTCAGAGACGGGACTCATACACTTTCAGGGCCCTAGAAGGCTTCGATTAAGCACACCGGGTACTGGGATCAGGTTCAACGGACGGCTCTATTTGCCTATCAGCTGCAACCCCACTGAGAGACAGGGCCCTTAGAACTCATTTAGATTAGACACCAGGGCCTAGAATCAGAATTCTGGAACTTGAGTTAGATGAAGCTGGGATATTCCAGTGGTATGCCTCTATGAGCAATGTGCTCTTTTATCCTCTTACTAGTAAAAAAAGGCCCATTTCTGAAGGCAAGGAAACGGGCCTTAGGCAGGCAATTCCTCCCCCCCCCCCTATGCTACAGCCCCCTCGCCCCCCTTCGTCGAACCTGTTGCCCCCGCCCTGGACCACTGAAAACCGCCCCCCGCCGCCGTTGTGTACTACCTGTGCTGACGGGGGACCCAAACCCTCATCAGCCAAAGTGTTGTTGTGCCCTTCGCGTTCCTTCCTCATCTTCTCTGGAAGTTCCTCTGCGTGCGTCTGACGTCAGACACACGCAGTCAGATGCACGCAGAGGAACTTCCAGAGAAGATAAGGAAGGAACGCGAAGGGCACAACAACACTTTGGCTGTCGGGGGTTTGGGTCCCCCGTCAGCACAGGTAGTACACAACGACGGTGGGGGCGGTTTTCGGCGGTCCGGGGGGGGGCAACAGGTTCGCAGAGGGGGGGTTGAGGGGCCGTAGCGCTGGGGGTGACAGCTGATTCAGAGGCAGGGGGAGGAGTAGGGAAACACGCTGCACGTGTTTCCCTACTCCTCCCCTTGCCTTGGAATCAGCTGTCATGACGTCAGTGACATCAGTGACGTCAGTGCGTGTCTGCCTAGCAGACCACCTCCAGCCTAGGAGCTACGGTCCCAGGCACAGAAAGTTGGAGGTGAGAATTATTATATAGGATGTTTTCTCTGTGAAAACAAGAATCACCAGCCACAAGCAGCACTTAAACACTTTACTAGCATCTATTGGTTAACCACGTTGAACGTGACAGCATAGATTATTCACAGAAATATAAAATAGAAGCTTAGATATTGGGCAGCAATTACCTAACAATAACATAAGAAAAGCCATGTTGAGTCAGACCAAGAGCCATCATCTCTATACCCCGTCTTTCACACTGGCAGGTCCAAATTGCAAGTACCCAGAAGATCCCAAAAAAGTAGATCTACTGTCTTTCCCCATTATTCCTTGCCAGGGATGAACAATGTCTCTCCCCAATTCTATTTGGCTAACAATTTTTCATGGACATCTCCTCCAGGAACTTGTCTAATCCTTTTTTGAATTCCACTCTGCTCATCTTGACCTCATTCTCTGGCAACAGGTTCCACAGCATCATAACATGTTGCATAAAAAAAATTATGAAATTTGGGGTCGATATTCAGCTGGCAGTGCTCAGCCTTTTGCTGACCACCACCAGTTTTATGCCCGGTAATCCAATGCCGGGTAATGTCTGGGTTTTAGCATTGAATTTCTGGATTTGTGGAGCTCGCTAAGATATATCCAGTGAAATACGATAGTCAACGCTTAACCGGCTATGGGGCACCGCATAAAGATAGACAGACTTTTCTGTGGTCCTATTTATGCGGTTACCCTAGTTAAATGCTGAATATCAGCACTTAACTGGCCAAGTAGTGACTCCATCCCAGAATGCCCCCAAAATAGCCGTTTTTTGTTGAGCACTAACTGGACATTTTCAGTGACACTATCCAGTTAAGTGATGCTGAAAATGAGGGTTATAACTTAAGAGCAAGCAACCACGGAAATGGAGAAACTGGATCCGCTACGAGGGGAATGCTGAGACAAGGGAGTAGCTTAATCATCAGGACATTCCAAGTATGCCCAAGGAGATGAGAGATGGAAAGAATATCCTTTAATAGTGAATAAGATACAGTAGGTAAGACTCGACACGGCACCCTGTTTTGGCGAACAACACCTGCCTCAGGAGTCTACGGGTTAAAATAAAACACAAAATTATAAATACATAGAATTATGTAAACTAAAATTATATAAATCATAAATGTAAATACATAAATTATAAATACATAATTATATAAAATAAAATTATATAAATTGTAAACGTAAATACATAACATTGTGTAAAATTGTCATATACATCTTATAGATACATAAAATGTGAGAACAAAGCATAAAAAACGATATTAAAACAAACAACAAATAAAGGCAAAATCAACTGAAAACAGAGCCATCCAATGGTACATCACATGGTGCTAACCTGTATATGGAGATGCAGCTAAAGAGTAAGCAAACCAAATCAAGCCTAGAGTGAGTAAAAATGCAGTAAAGTTATATGGTGAAAGAGCAGTCTGCTAGTGTGAGAAGAAATAATACAGAAGTGAAAGAGAAGTGTGCAAAAAGAAGAAATAAAACGTGTAAAAACATAAGAATACAATAATATGGAGTATGCTAAGAGTGAGAGTTATATACTATAGATGGGGGTAAAAATACAGAGTTAAGAGAAGATACATACCTTTAAAAAGGCTAATGAATGGTAAACATACAAGTTGCGTGGCTAAAGGTACGAACAAAGCTGCAGAAACAAGAGAAGAGGAAAAGACTAATGTCAATGCAGAGGAGAAAAAATTGCAAGAGGGAGACATGGTAAAATAGCCAGCAAAACAGTAAAAAGAGTGGAGAATAACATAAGAACTATACCGGGTGAGACCAATGGTCCATCCAGTCCAGTTTCCTGCTTCCATCAGTGTATCAGTATATCAAGTCCCATTTCCCCTTCCCTTTCCCTAGTAAGATTCTAGAATCCCAAATTGTAGCAACATTCTATGCTACCAATCCTAGGGAAAGCAGTGGCTTCCTACATTTTTCATCTCAATAACAGGACTATGGACCTTTCCTCCAGGAACTTGTCCAAACCTTCATGGAATGTCTTCCAGTTTTTGTGTTGTTTGACTGGTTAAACATGAATCCCTACTTATCTGTCCCACTCCATTCATAAAGTTAGAAACTTCTATCATTTTCCCTTTCAGTCATCTTTTCTCCAAGATGAAAAACCCTAACCTGTTTAGCCTCTCTTCATATTAGAGATTCCATCTGCTTTACTGTTTTTCTCACCCTCATCTGAACCTGTTCTAGCTGCACTATATCCTTTTTGAGATGGGGCACCAGGGACCTATAAGAGACATAATGGTATTCTCAGTTTTGTTTTCTATCTCTTTCAGATAATACATACCATTCTATTTGCTTTTTTTTTGCTTCTTTGTTTTTAACTGCCAAGGCACACTGGGATGAAAATTTCACTCCAAGATCATTTTCTTGTGTGGTGACTTCTATCTCAATCAATGTATCAAATGGGATCCTTGCCAGGTAATTGGAATATAACTAAAGTTACAGTCCTAGGTTTAGTAAATGAGATACGTTAAGAAAGAAATATTAAAAGAAAGAAAGAAAGAAAAGAACACTCTGCAAGGTGTCAACCATGGGTGCAATTCTTGCTTTTAATTCTCAACTACAATGTTCCCTGAGCACTTTGGGTGACTGGAGCAACTTCCCAGCACAAAACGGCTGTTTTTTCTTTGTACTGTACATTTTACAAACCTTCTTAGAGTTTAGAAGGAAAAGACCGTATTTGCAACTGTGACTGTGTTTTCTCCAGCACTGCTCTGGTTTGCTCCGAGTCTCAAATTCTGCTTAAAAACCTCTCTGTCAATATGTATGATCTATGTGGATTCCCTTTAGCTGTCCAGATGGATTTTGTTTTTATTCTACCTTTTGTATTCATCTCAGGCACTCTGTATCTCAAGTCTGGAACAACTGTAAATATTCCAGATGGGTCTGTTGTCTGTCTAGCCCGCCTCTGAAATCCTCTGAAGTCCTGCAGCTTCTCTGTAATTCTAAAGGCCCTTTTACTAAGCCGTGTAGTGTAGAATTATGAGCACAGTCATGCACTATGGAATAGGTCAAAAGGCCAGAGATTGATAAGCCTGTGTGACTCTGGAATCTATCAGAGATTGATGAGCCTGCATGACTCTGGAATTTATGATCTCTGGAATTTATGATCTATTATGATACACTTACGGGCAAGCAGGCTTGGGAAAGAAACTAGTATAAACAACAGGAAGAATGTGGTTTAACATGTTAAGGAAATCAGATGGTGAGAACCAGATAATAATCTATGAGAAGGATAATTTGCAGAAAAAGTCATGTAAATAATTGTCTGAAACAAAACGATATAACAGCCGTATCAGAACAATATTTAGAGATGCAGTCCCAGTGAACATCTCTTTATGTAACTGTACCTGATCTCTCATGAGAAACTATTAATTGTATCTGTACTTGGTAAGTAAATAAAAAATTGACTTTCTCATATGCACGTACCCCTGGTTCTTTTATCCTCCCAAATTGTGGATAGCTGGTACATGCTAATTTGGGAAAGGGGTACAAGGGGCCTAAAAACAGTAGGCGCCTACGTGCAGACATTGCACATCAATTTGGAACTATCGCCCGGCTACCACTTGGCCAGGTGGTAATTCCATTTTTTACGCACGTCCGCTACAAGCGGTAGAAAATATTTTTTCTTTTCTAACATGCTGTGCTAACCGGGCAGTAATCGGCATTGTATGCATGCTGATGATTCACTGCCTGGTTAATGTGTGAGACCTTACCGCTAAGTCAGTGGTGGCGGTAAGGTCTCAGACCCAAAAATGGACGTGCCCCAATTTTATTTTGTCGCATGTCTATTTTCGGCCCCCAAAAAGGCCTTTTTTAGAGGTGTGCTGAAAATGAATCTGCGTGCATCCAAAAGACGCACCTACACTAGCACAGGCCATTTTTAAGCACAACTTAGTTAAAGGACCCTAATATCATATACCCCGGCTCTGTCTTTGTGCCTCTCTGGCCTCCATCTCCACTAGATGGCATACAATAATTCCTAGTAATGCATAGAAATAACCTAGTCCTTACTGGCTATGCAGACTGAATCAGCTTCCTGTTTATTCCTGCTGCACAGTATACATGAATCCAGTGTAGCCTGCAGGGTTTCTTTTAGTCCTCCAGCAAGCAGCACTGGCTTTGTTTCAGGTTTCATTTTAACCAGTGAAAAATAACACCAGAACCTTAGTTCTTTTGTAAGCTCAGAGGGGATGGAACCTACTTTTAGTGAGGCCCCTCCTCACATGTTCATCTATCCAAAATGGAAGAATTGCAAGTGGATAGACTGGATGAACCAATTTAATGTTTTTCTCTTATCATTTATTATGTTCTCAACAATTCATTCTGAGAAACTGTTCCCCAAATTCTATAAATAGTGCACAAAGTAAGGTATGGAATTGGGTCAGTTAGATGCATAACTTAATTTGTTAATTAGCAATAAATTGAAACTTGGTGATAAATATCGATAATTGGCTTTAACAAGTGCTAATGGACAAACATTTGTACTTACTAATGTAACAGAATTATGTCTCATTCTATAGACTGAGCATCTAATGTCTACGGCATGCAATTCCAAGGGGGTGTTGACCTGGGAGGGGCATGGGTGGGTCAGGGGCATGCCAAGCAATTGGGCATGATGTTATAGAATAGTCATTTATGTGTCTAACTGCCAGTACTTAGGCGCTAGTATTTACACCAGCCTTAAGCTGGCGTAAGTGTTAAATGCGGACTTACACTAGTATTCTATAAAGGCAGCTCTACACAGAATTGCTGTTATAAAATTCTTGCTTAGTGTCAAAACGTTTGGCGGCTTACTGTAGCCAAACTTTCCTGAATTTACCCATGTTTGTCTAGTTGTAAGGTCTGTCCCCTGCAATACCATAACACTAACATTGTAGACATACATCACTAAAAAACACAATATTTTCTGGAACATCTTTTAAAGTCTGTATAAAACAATTGTGGATAATAAGGTTAAAGGATTGCATTTATTTGATTATCCACTTACACCTGGATTCTATATAGCATGCGTGGCATTCCGCACTGAAATGCAAGTGGATTCTATAACTACACACGTAACTTAATTGGCTTAACAAGCCAATCAGCGTTAACAGCACTTATCAAGCAATAATGAGCACTAACTGTCAATAATTAGATTTTATGCACGCAAATCACTAAGGGTCCCTTTTACCAAGTTGTGGCAGGCTTACCGCTGCTTTGTAAAAGAGGCCCTAAGTGTATTCTGTAATGCACTGTGCCTAAATTTTGAGGTACGCAGGCAAAAAGGGGCATGGTTATAGGCATGGAAATGGGCATTTCATGGGCATTCCAAAATTTATGAATATAATTATAGAATATGGCTCAGTGCGCCTAAATCTGTGCGCCAAGATTTATGCCATGTTTTCACTAGTGTAAATGGATGCACACAGTTTAGGCATATTCTATATACCGCACCTAAATCTAGGTGCCGCTGATAGGATACGCTTATGTGGAAATGTTTTCTTAGTGCATTTTTTAGGTGCCATATATAGAATCCCCCCACCTTAGTGCCAGACCATCAAAGTGGTTACATAATAAAATAGAGAAAAACAAATCACAAGTCTTCAACTGGGTGACCAAACAGTTGGATGTCGGAGGGGCGCTTGATGTGGTATACTTGGATTTCAGCAAAGCCTTTGACACGGTTCCGCACAGGCGACTGCTAAATAAATTGAGTGCCCTCGGTGCGGGACCTAGAGTGAAGGAGATACGTAAGACATTCTGATTAAATAGATGGCAAACAGACCAAATATGTCTCAGGTGAAAAAAACAGACCTTAATTACTATTAACACATGCGACTGAAATGACAGCTTGGAGGCCAATGTGACCCCCAACACGAATGAAGTTGGTAACTGACAAAGTTGACTTTCCTAAACAAAGAGTAGGCAAGGGATGTGAGTTTATTCAGACTTCCGTGCTATTTCTTCTTACTATCAGACTATTTCTTTGTACTATTTCATTTTGATGTGCTTTCTTCATTTCCTATCTAAACTATAGTGTTCCTTTCATTTATTCCTGCTTTTCAATTTTATTTTCATTGCAATTGTAAACCACTTTGCTGTATTGTGTACTAAAAGCAGTATATCAAATACTTAATAAACCATAAATCACCTTGAAACACAACATTCTCTGGATCAGCTTTTAAAGTCTGCCAAAGCAATTGTGGATAATAGGGATATGAATTAAATTCCAACTATTAAGGCTATTTTCAGTTCACGTACATTTAAATGAAATAAATGACTATAGCCATAGAATGAGCAGAACGCTCATTCATGCCATTCAGTTTCAGCAACACTGTAGTCTGTGCAGCCAGACAGAGTAAGTCAGAGAAGGCAGCAGTTCAAGGCACTTCATTAGTCAAGATGAAATTTCCTGACAAGCAGGCAAACAAGACTATCCCTGCTTCACTTGTCCCAGTCTCAAGGCTGATGGCAGCAGCTTTAATGAACAGAAGGACAAGGAATTCACCAGCATTTTCTCATATGCATCAGAGAGAGAAATTGGCTGAAAATTGGTGGCTAAAGAGTGTTACTTTGCTGATGTCCAAAAGGTCTAAAAATAGATCAATCAATCAAATTACTTTGAAAATTGATCAAATAGAGAAATTGTCCAAAGATCAAGATAAGACTCTAAGAAAGTGAGAAACAGCATCACCTCTCAGCTTTGTGCCTCTTGAATCAAAGAAACAGACTGCACAGTCAGATAGAACATGCAAAAGCTTTGAGAGAGAGAGAGAGGCAACACTGTTTCTGTTGAGGAGGCAAATACAAGTGAGTTAGAGTTACAGCACATAATCACAGAAAAAAGGAATCAAACACCTCAAAAAATTACCTGGACACCATCTCTGTCAGTGGAATTGTGGGAAATTTGAAAATAAAATCCTTCCTCTTTAATTGGTTCTCCAGACATTCCATTTGCCTGTGAACAAAATTGGTTTCTCTTACAAGGGTTTCATTCATCATCTGAACTCCTGAGGCCTTATTCTCCAGAGGGCAAAACCTATTAGAGAGCAAAGCCTGAGTCCCAATTATCCTGGATAAATCAGCAACTTCACATACAATCTCCCAGCTTTCTTCATAATAGTATTTATAAGATCCCATAATGAGTCCAAGGTGATAACAGAAGGCCTAACAAACTCCTGCAACTCTAGACTGGACTGTAACACTCCCTCTCACTTGACAATTGTTATTCATAGTTTGTTGTTCTTGCACTGGGGCCAGAACTACAAGAGCTAAGTCCAGGGGTGAGGAAATTGTAATTGGAGGGCCCTCTGATAATGATGAAAGCAAGCAGTGTATTCCTAGATGCATATCAAACTTTGCTCCTCCACTGGGAAAGCACACATAGGTTGCAGAAACACTGTTCTTTCAATGAGGTTCAGGGAAATCCCACTATACTGCTACAGGAACTCAATCCCCGCCGTGGAGGCTAAAGGAAAGCTGCTTCGGGAGCCGCCAAATCCCTAAGCCCTTCAAGCTTTGTCTGGCAAAGCAGAGGGGTCATGGCTTGAAGAGAGACAGTATCACACTTTCCCTTTTCTCTTGCCCCCGTTACAGGGCCAAGTTGCACACCACAGCCAAGTGTCTTTAGGTTAGTGGCATTTACTGAGTTTTGAATTTTTAATGATATTCTTATGTGTATGTATTTTGCCATTCAGAGCTTGATTGGGACCCCTGACGCAGGCAGTTTATTCCGCTGAAACACGGACCGGTTAGGTCCTTAAACTGGTGCTGTGAATGAAATATCTTTAAGCAACATTTCCTGTGGTGGATCGTCCTTTTGGCCAGTCTCTACTTCTTCTGTGTGCTGTTTTCGTAGAGGTTCTTCCTGTTTTGCTGTGTCAGGGAAGGGAAAATGTCACCTCGGTATATGTAAGCTGAAAATCAAGTGGTGCATTTTGTCTTACTACTGTACAGGTGTGTCCTTTTCAGTTTGTTTTCTTTTTTTTTCTCTCGCTCTCTCTCTTCTCTCACCTCTGATTGCTGGAATGTGCAGTCCTGCCTCCTCATGGCTCCACATGGGAAGACACTGACACTTCTCTATCTGCCCTACCACTTGCTCACTTGCCTGAAGATGTTTCTATGTGATATTCTTTTCCCTTTCCATCTACTCAGTCTTTTTCTCTGAGTTTATGTGCTGATACAGCTTGATCACACTTCACAGTTAGATCACACTTGGGAATAATTTGATCTACTGTTTGAGTTAGTGTAAAACTAATTAACTCTGCTTTCAATTTGTACCTGCCTGTTTTCTTTATATATTAGATTGAACATATACTTCATTTTCTGAGAATGGAACTGAGCCATCTTGGAATCACAGGAAGCCATGTATATAAAGTAAGATGCACTCATATGTAACCCATCTCCAGTGTCTTCACTGTAAAGGGGTGATTTGAGAGTGATGAAAGCCCGAGGCTTCAAATATGAAATTTTGATGTGTCAACAGTGTTTGTTTTGTCAGGGAGGCAGTGGACTGGAGGGCTGGGTATGATGGCTGCTTTATTGAAAACAAAACTAGACAAAATAAAGGTTTTGTTGAAATTTCTTATTTTGTTTGAAATGAAAAACATACCTCTATGCATTTATGATGTACTGTTTGGGCACCAAATTTGTTTATGTAGGGATGGGCACAGCAAAGAATTTTGTTTCCTTTTTTTGTTCTTTTTAGTTTTTTTTCTTTAATTGTCTTTGATGTTTTTGGCTTTTATGACTTTTAATGAGCACCCAAAGCTTTTAGGATACATGAATCAACTGAATGTAGATTAATTTGTAGGATTACACATTTTAATTCATTTTGTGAAATGTATTATGTTTATTGGTGTTTTCTATGCTGCTGAATGCCATACTATATAAAGGGGGGGGGGGGCTTCACATCTAAAAAAGAAAACAATGAAGATATTTGTCATTTTTATCGAGCGTAAACTGCTTGCACACAATCACACTGTAACTTGCAAGTGACATGATGGTTAGCGTTAATTGCATATTGTGTTAGGGGTCGAACCTAGGAGGGTAATGGTAGGAGAATGGCTGTAGACTGCTTACTTTAGCAATAGCGCTGGTACACTGCAGGGGCATTTTCGAAAGAGAAGGGCGCCCATCTTTCGACACAATCGGGAGATGGGCGTCCTTCTCCCAGGGTCACCCAAATCAGCATAATCAAAAGTCGATATTGAGGGTCCTCAACTGCTTTCCCTCGCCTCAACTGCTTTCCCTGTGGGGGGGGGGGGAACAAGTTCACAGGGGTGTGTCGGCAGCATACCGAAGGTGGGACCGGGGCGTGCTTAAGAGATGTGTGTCCTCGGCCAATAATGGAAAAAAAGAAAGGCGTCCCTGACGAGAATTTGGCTGACTTTACTTGGTCCCTTTTTTTCACAACCAAGTCTCAAATAGGTGCCCGAACTGACCAGATGACCACTGGAGGGAATCAGGGATGACCTCCCTTACTCCCCCCAGTGGTCACCAACCCCCTCCCACTCCCCCCCAAAATTAAAAAACATTTTTTTCCAGCCTCTTTGCCAGCCTCAAATGTCATACCCAGCTCCATCACAGCAGTATTCAGGTCCCTGGAGCAGTTTTTAGTGGGTGCAGTGCACTTCAGGCAGGCGGACCCAGGCCCATCCCCCTCCTACCTGTTACACTTGTTGTGGTAAATGTGAGCCCGCCAAAACCCACCACAAACCCACTGTACCCACATCTAAGTGCCCCCTTCATCCCTAAGGGCTATGGTAGTGTTGTATAGTTGTGGGGAGTGGGTTTTTTGGGGGGGGGGCTGAGCACCCAAGGTAAGGGAGCTATGCACCTGGGAGCAATTTGTGAAGTCCACTGCAGTGCCCCCTAGGGTGCCCGTTGGTGTCCTGGCATGTGAGGGGGACCAGTGCACTATGAATGCTGGCTCCTCCCATGACCAAATGCCTTGGATTTGGTTGTTTCGAGATGGGCGTCCTCGTTTTCCATTATTGGCGAAAACCAAGGTCGCCCATCTCTAAGGTCGACTATCTCAACATTTAGGTTGACCTAAGTGTTGAGATTTGGGTGTCCCCGACCGTATTATCAAAACAAAAGATGGACGCCCATTTTGTTTCGATAATATGGGATGCCCTGCCCCTTCGCGGGGACGCTCTCAGATATGGGCGCCCAAAGAGATGGTCGTCCCTATTCGATTATCCCCCTCCACGTGCCTCCTCAATAGGAGGGGCTAAGTGCACCTATGCTAACTGTAGTGAGTTTTATGTGTGCTAGTGCAGTTTTCTATGTGGTAATTGCTGGGGACATGCTAGGTACACACCCAACAATTAGCTGATCTTAGCACAGCTTTTACACCCCTCCCCCCGGATCTATATATAACGCCTTAATTTCTGTGTGGAAATCAAAGCATATTCTATAACAATACACATAACTTAATTGGTTAACAAGCTAATCAGTGCTGATAATTGGATGTTAGCAAGCATTATCAGCAATAATTGGCATTATTTAAGATTTACGGTCACAACTCACTTTTTTGTAACGTGGTGCACGTAAATTCTAAGTAACAGTTGAAAAGAGGGCATAGCCATGGATGGGGCATGGGTGTTTCTAAAATCTATGCCCATTGTTATAGAATACGCTTGCTCTGTGCCTAATTTAGGCATTGGGATTTACACCAAGTAAAACATGGCATAAATGGACATGACTACATTTGGTCGCATGGAGAGGCACTTGGTGTTATTTAAGCCTCTTCTATAAGTAAAGTGGTGTGGTAGCCATGTTAGTCCACTTTTAAAGGTAATAAATAGAAATAAAACAAAACAGAGAAAAAAAAAATAAGATGGTACCTTTTATTGGACTAACAATACATTTTTGATTAGCTTTTGAAGGTAACCTTCTTCTTCAGATCAGAATTAAGCAAATGTTGGCAAATATCAGTATATATAAGTGAAACACAAAAGCATTTCAATGACAGTGGGGTGGGTTAGGGGAGAAACAGGGGGAGCTAGATGGATGAGAGACAGAGGAGAAGGATGGTAGATAAGAGGGTGACAAAGCAGTAGAATCTTATGGTTTATAATGGGCTAGAAAATCCAGATCTTTGTTAAGTCCGGTCTGGTGGGTGTCAAAATATTTAATCATTTGACTTCAAAGGTCTTACGTTCCTAGATTGTCTTAAAGTTTCCTTTTAGTACTCTCACCATAAAATCATTGATGCAGTGTTCTGGTTTTTAAAGTGCTGTCCTACAGAGGTGACAATGACATCCTGGTTGGCATTGCATTTTCATATGATGTCTATGTAGGTTAAATCTCATCTTTAGCATCTGGCTTGTTTCTCCAATATAGCACCCTTCTACACACTTTTTACATTGAATGACATATACCACATTTGAAGATGAGCATGTGAAGGATTCCTTTATGTTGAATGTTTTACTTTTGTGAATGACTGGAGGATCCTGTGAAATGTGTTGGCACAGTTTGCAGTTAGATATATTGCAAGAATGTGTGCCACTCTCTTCCTTTTGAGTTATATTGGGAGCTTCTTTTCATTAGTTTCTGTTTTAAGTTGGGTGACTGTCTAGCCTATTCTATAAAACTTAAGCGTACTTTGCAGATTACGCCTAGGTGTATTTTTTTCTGTGCAAAATTTTAATTCTATTTGCTTTCTTAGCTGGCGCCGCACACTGAGGGTTTCAAAGTATCATCAATGATGACACCTAGATCCCTTTCCTGGTTTGTGACTCCTAATGTTGAACTTGCAACACATAGCTATAGTTCAGGTTTCCTCTTTCCCAGATGCATCACTTGCACTTGCTCACATTAAACATCATCTGCCATTTGGATGCCCAGTTTCCCCAGTCTCATAAGGTCCTCTTGTAAATTTCACAATCCTCTTGTGATTTAACAACTTTGAATAACTTTGTGTCATCAGCAAATTATCTTACTAGTTGCTCCCATCTCGAGATCACTATACATATGTTAAAACACAATGGTCCCAGCACAGACATTACCTCTTATCCCATGACTTTCTAATTTCCTCAGGAGTATTTTATGAGGTACTTTGTCAAATTCCAGATACACAATATTAACCATCTCACCTTTATCCACATGTTTGTTCACCTCTTCAAAGAAATGTAGTAGATTGGTGAAGCAAGATTTCCCTTCACTAAATCCATGTTGGCTTTGTCTCATTAATCCATGCTTATATATATGTTCTGTAATTTTGTTCTTTTTAATAGTCTCTACTATTTTGCCTGGCACTGACATCAAGCTTACTGGTCTATAATTTCACAGATCACTTCTGGAACCCTTTTTAAAAATTGGCATTATATTGGACACTCTCTAATCTTCCGGTACAATGCTTGATTTTAAAGATAATATATATTACTAACAATAGCTCTGCAAGTTCATTTTCAATTCTATCAGTACTCTGGATATATACCATCTGGTCCAGATGATTTGCTACTCTTCAGTTTGTCAAATTGCCCATTACATCTTCCAGGTTTACAGAGATTTGTTTCAGTTTCTCAGACTCATCAGTATTGAATACCATTTCTGGCACTGGTATCTCTCCCACCTCTTCCTCAGTGAAGACTGAAAAAAGAATTAATTTAATCTCTCAGCTATGGCCTTGTCTTCCCTGAGTGCCACTTCACCCCTTAGTCATCAACTGATTCTTTTACCGCCCATCTTGCTTCGATAATACGGGTTTCCCTGCCCCTTCGCGGGACGTCCTGCGAGGACGCCTTCAGGAAAACTTGGGTGCCCCGTTCGATTATGCCCCTCCACGTAACTTTGTAAGTCTAAGTACTTTGAAAGTGTGCCTCTAAGTGTTTTTTTCAACCATTCTTCTCATTTTATCATAGTCTCTTTTTTGATAGTTAAATGATAATACATTGGATTTCCAAATCTGATCATGTTAGGATCACTGTTATCATGTCGTCCAGGCACCATCACCTCCTGCACCAGATCATGTGCTCCACTAAGGACTAGATCGAGAATTGTTCCCTCTCTTGTTGGTTCCTGAACCAAGTGCTTGATAAAGCAGTCCTAACTGTACCTCCTAGCATGACATGATGTTACATTTACCCAGTCAATATTGAGGTAATTGTAATTATCCATTATTATTGTGTTATCCAATTTATTAACTTCTCTAATTTCTGATAACATTTCTGCATCTGTCTTTTCACCCTGGTCAGGTGGACAGTAGTACGTTCCTATCACAATCCTTTTCCCCTTTACACATGGAATTTCAATCCATAGGAATTCCAAGATGTGTTTTGTATCCTGCAGAATTTTTAATCTATTCAATTCAAGGCCCTTCTTAATGTATATTGCTACTCCTTTATCAATTTGGTCCACCCTATCACTGTGATATAATCTGTACCCTAATATGACAGTGTCCCATTGGTTATCTTCCTTCCACCAGATCTCAGAGATGCCTGTTATATCTTTTCATTTAGCGCAATATATTCTAACTCCCCTATCTTATTCCTTAGGATTCTGGCATTTGCACAGACATTTCAAACAATGTTAAGACATAGTAAATGCAAAAACTTAACACACTTTAATAAAAGGGCCCCTTAGTGAGGTTTTTCCTTACAGTAGTGTTAGTTTATTATATTCTACTCCTTATTGTAGAAGAACAGAACTACAAGAGGCAGAAGATATAAAGCAAAGATTGGACTACGGTTTCTGGAAGATGTAGGCCTAATTTAGCAACACTACCAATATCTTATGAAGGTAATAAATGCATTAGGACTAGGAGATTTGCTTTTGGAATGAACAAATATTTATAGCCTAACCCCTAGATATTTAGTGCCATTTAACCGGCCAGGAACAGCTCCTGCCGGTTAAATAGAGCTTAACCAGCTATCCACATATTCAGCATATTGCCAGCTACGTTTGGCAGCCAAATTGAGGTGCGAAAATAGCAGGCCTATCTTGGCCAGTTTAAACTTAACCAACCAGTACTGAATATTGGATTGGCCGTCTAACTTTATCTTAAAATGGATTTTATTGAGTTTTCAAACCAACAAATATACTCCCCAAAAGAGGAGCAAAAACCAGAACAAGAAGGCATAACAACTCCCATCAGTGGTGCAAAATACTTAATCATCCCACCCCCATACAGTCCCTAAGCCTACACCCTCCAAACCCCTGGCCCCGGTATATAAAGACAATACAGTTAAATCCATTATCTAGGGAGGCCTGGACTCTTATGGCCACTCCAGACTACACCGCCCCCCCCCCAAAAAAAAAAGAAAACACACCTCAATAGAGACTGAATACTAGAATAATGTTTAATTAATGTCATTTAATGTTTTGTAAGCCACATTGTGCCTGCATGAGTGGGAAAATGTGGGATATAAGCGAACAATAAATAAATAAATAAATACCCATAAATCTGACTTATAAACTGAAAACAGGATGCACAACTGAGAGCTAATCACAAAGGTGTTCAGAGTCAAACTTCTCTTCTGAGACAGCGACTGTAAGTAGGGAGTCCAAATCTTCAAGAAACAGGTCTTGCATTTGTATGACCCATGGGAATTCTGGGGGCTTGGCCGATTAACTTTAAGCTAGTTATTCAATGTCCATCACCTGAAATGGCCTGGCATTGAATATCCACTCTTACCACTGACCGCGGGAGTTAGCCGTGCTGTCTCCTGTGGTCTGAATATTGGCCCCCTAGCATACAATTCTAGGCATAGTTGTTCAGACAACTATGATGCAGATGCACTAAAGCTAAATGAGCCTTTAATGACTCTCCAATGAGGAAATTTGATCCGTTGCATGCATCAAAGGGCTTTTACCGAGGGAAGCCAGCAGCTAACGAAAACGGAATGGAGATGAGCAATTAGTGTGAAAACCCCATTGAAACAACATGCACTAACCGTTTCCGATTGCCTTTACGCAGGAAAAAGGCAGGAAATCTACGAGAGGTCTGGACCTCTCGTTAGGACAGCTCTGTGCCAGGAAAAATCATTAAGTGAAAAAATAAACAAACTTGAGCCAATCCCGCGCATTAGCAGAGCTAAAAGCGCTGTGATTGGGTCCAAAGGACGTCAGAAACACATAAAAAATAAAAATAAAAAAAAGGATCGGGAGGGGGCAAGGGCTCTCATCAGGAGCGTCCTGTACGGACGGCCTTGCCCCCCCCCCCCCCGCTGCTTCCCCACTTCCGCCGCTCCCCCCAACCCCGAAAAAGCAAAATTCTAGCAGCCCCTGGCCCCCTCCCTTCCTCGCTACTTCTGTCTCACACCTCAGCTCCGCCTCCCGACATCCTCCCGCCCTGTGCCCCGCCCCCTCTTGGGTCGTCGCCCCGCCATTTCCCCTCCTCCATCGGGCCCCCCTCCTCTTACCGGGCCCGTGCAGCGCCTCTCTCCTCTGTCGAAGGCGCTGCACGGCAAGAAGAAAGCTGATGCCTGCCTTCGCCAGCTTCTGTCACGCGTCTCTCTCCTGCTGCGCCCGCCCCTGTCTGGACGTCAGTAAACCTACGCAGGGTACCGACGTCAGACAGGGGCGGGCCCAGGAAGAGAGAGACGCGCGACAGAAGCTGGGCGAAGCAGGCTCAGCTTTCTTCTTGCCGTGCAGCGCCTTCGGACAGAGGAGAGAGGCGCTGCACGGCCCGTTAAGAGGGAGGGGGGGCCCGATGGAGGAGGGGAATGGCGGCGACGACCCAAAAGTGGGCGGGGCACAGGGCGGAGGATTTCGGGAGGCGGAGCTGAGGTGAGACAGAGTAGTGAGGAAGGGGGGGGGCAGGGGCTGCTAGAATTTTGCTTTTCGGGGGGGGGGGGAGCGGGCGGAAAGTGGGGAGCAGCGGGGGGGGTGGGCAAGGCCGCCCGTACAGGACGCTCCTGATGAGCGCCCTTGCCCCCTCCCAACCCTTTTTTTTTATTTTTGTTTTGATTTGGGAGCCATGTGTCTTGTGATTTGACTATGTTTTGACTGTTTGTGGCTATGCGCAGAGCAGCTAACATAACGCTTGGCTGCTCTGATCATGATTTGGGGCCGATTAAACGATGTGTATTGTGATTCTTTGATACATTGTACGTTTCAATACCGATCTCAGCATGTGTGACTTTTTTTTTTGGTGCATTTTTCGTTATTTTAAAATCGTTAGGGACTTGTAACGATTTAGATTTTTTTTACGTTTGGTTGCTGCATCTGCCTCATAGTTTTTAAAAAGTGTTCCTTAAACTAAAAAAAAAAAAACACAGTAAAACATTTTTTTAAAAATTCATAATTAGACTGATAAGAAATTTGTATTAATGTTGACTATGATTATTTTAGGGAGTAACTTTAGAATGGCCTGACAGGTTGCAGAATCCACAGTTAGTGAAACCTACAGTGTATACTTTTTACCCACATAGGGGATAATCTCTCAGAAGCTCACCTAAAATTGAGTGTCAGGATCCTGCATGCTGAGGGTGGATTCTATAAGGCAATTACATGCACAGGTTGCATTATAGGGTGCTAGTTTAAGTCCACACGTTATGCATCTATCTCTAGGTTTGAGCACTTATGCTAGCCAAATGGCAATTAGGCATATAAGGTAGGTATTCTATAATCCACGTATGAAACTGCCAGATACACTCCTGACCCACCCATGCCCCTCCCAGGTCCATATCTCTTGCAGTTGCATTCTCTGGAATTTGCTTGCACAATTTATAGAATACGGACAAAGGGGCAGTTACATGCATAACTGCTAATTCCAGCCAATTAGCACCAATTGTAGACAATAATTGGTCACTAATGCCAACTAGCAGTGTGTTAGCTTACTAAGGAGCCATTTTGCTAAGCTATAGGAAAAAAGAGGGCTTAGTTACACCATGCTGCTGGTTTTCCCCAGCTCTATGGCTATTTTTACCACAGCAGTAAAATGGCTAATTTTCCATTCATTCAGTTAATGGCCATGAGCTCATGTTGCCATTAGCATGTGGCCATATGAAAAACAATTACCACGTGAGCCCTTACTATCACCCATTTTGTAGGCGTAGTGCTCACACAACTGGGATCCTAGCGCTTATCAGTTTAGCACATGGTAATGTAGAGGTGCTAACTATTATGAATAGAAATGCCCTTCTGTTGCCTCAATATGTCTCATCTGTAGAAAAGGAAATGTAGAAATTCTTTTGCATGCGGTGTGCAGTGTGCAAATGTCCACCTTCCCAGCAGAATGCCTGAGCGCATCCCACGTAAGCCCTTTTAAGCTATGTTAGGTGCATGTTGCACAGCCTTAGTAAAAGGGCTCCTTAGTTACCAGGGTAACTGATTCTATTTTATAAATTGGGGGGGTGAATGCACCTTTGGCACACTAAGCCCCGGATTCCTATGTATCGGCCTAAGGGTCCTTTTACTAAAGGGTTGCTGTGCGGCAAACTGGAACTATGCCTGTCCAACGTGACCACCGGTGGTAGTTCCACCTACATTGCACCCCATTTCTGGTGCTGCTGGATTAAAAAAAAATACACTGCAGCGGGTTACCGGTGGTAATCACCCTCAGTGGGTGGTGGTAAGTGTTCGTCCCCACATGGCCCTTGAGGTAAGTGCAGGCTTACCGCATGGCCATGTGTTTTTTTTTCGGGCTTTTTACCGCTGGGCAGTAAAAAGGGCCCTGGCATGCGGCAAAAAGGGCCGCTGCCACTGTCGCAGGGCTCTTTTTACCACAGCTTGGTAAAAGGGCCCCCTAGAGATCTGCGCTGAAATCCAGGCGTATTCTAAATAGCGCACATAACTTAATTGGCTTAACAAGCTAATCAGCGTTGATAACAGCACTTAACAAGCAATAATAAAAACTAATTGGTAATAATTAGAATTTATGTGCACAACTCGGTAAAATTCTAATTCACGCAGTTTAAAAGGGGTGTGACTATGGATAGGGAATGGACATTTTATGGACAGTTCAAAATGTACGCGTGTAGTTATAGAATATGGCCCAGTGCGTGTAAATCTACGTGCAGGGATTTACTCCATGTTGTTGTAGTGTAAATGGAAGCATCAGAAGTGTAGCCAGGTTCAGCCAGGTTGACGGCGCGCGAGTGGACTTCCGCCAGTGCACATTTTCAGTGCTGCACAACGAAAAAATAGGCGCCGACACCAGCAGAATCTGTTTGGGGGAGTGACCCCTCCCCAGGCGCTCCACCTAGCTACGCCACTGGGAAGCGTGTAGTTTTAGGTACTGGGATATCAACTAAGCATGTTCTATATTCTACACCTAAATCTATGTGCCACTTATAGAATACACTTAGACGGAAATGTTTACCGCGCAGATTTTAAGGCGTCTTATATAGAATCTGGCCTTAATTGGACATGCAATGTTATAAAATTAGGGGGACACTGGGTTAATAATTTCCTAAAAATCTATTTCTTTAGGTAAAGCACAGTTAAAATTGCCTCTCCTCTGCGCTTCAATTTAAACATATCATTGTAAGATTGAATTGTTTCCAAAATGTTCTTCCTCCTCAACATTGTTCTCTCTTAGATAGGTTACTGGCTATAGCTTTAAAAGTAATATTAGTTCTTGGACAAATTTGTCTAATGTTCATTTTAATAATTGGTGGAATTTAATTTGCATTACCTATAGGTTTGAGGCTTATATTGCTAGATAAATCTAATCTTTTACACAAATTTAAAGACAAACGGTTGCTTGTATCTTTGAACATAGACCACCAAATTTGGCAATGTGTGAATTAAGAAATGCAGTGAAGAAACAATGTTCACCTCTTAAATTTGTCTTATTTTTGATATTATGCAATCTTTCAATAAAAATACTCAGTCTTTGAAAAAAAAAAGTGTTGATTTTATGCAAACATTCAACTATCAGACTTCAATAAGAGAAGGAAGCATTTTCCACAGAATGAATAAGTCAAGAACACGCCGTTTACAAACTGAAGGAAGTGAAACTGGAAAGGACAGTGGTGAAAATACCTTTGTACTGTGAGGATTCAGATCGCCTAAAAGAGAAAGTCAGTAGCAGTGATATGAACCAAACAGCAGCAAAATTCACAAAGGTACTTTTGAGGTTAGTCTTTGGTGAGTGGGAAAGAGCAAGACCAACGCAAGCCAAAACCCATGATAGCACAGGCAGTAGGCACAAGTAGACTGGATACATGTTCCTACAATAACTATTTACTATGCTATTTGTGTCCAACAGATATTTGATTGTAGAGGCCCCAGGCATATAAAGACAATCTTTTTAACCTGGTAATTGGGTTTCTCAGAGTTCTACCATCCAGACCATGGGATATGTCCTTTCAGTATTTGAAGACAAATAAATCTCAGGCAGAAAAACATTCAGCCAGAGGGGGTCACCACATGATATATGGCTGCATTTGGTTCCCATTCCTCAGTTATGAGATCTTCCCAAGCTATAAATATTTTGACTTGCTATATTTCATGTTTTATTTGTGACTATATTTGATATTAATATTAATTACATAAGTAAAGCAAGTTATATTACAACAAAATAGCTTAAGTGCTTGGAGATACTTCCCCTAGAATTATAGCCATGAAAAAGTAATATTTGCACATATTACGGGATGGAGCTTCTGGGCTATTATGATGGAACATTAACAACCTAATTACAAGGTGACAACATTTCCTTTCTTGGTCATTTCTCATAAAGGCCCAGACTATGAGACTTGTCAACATGGTACCCTGAAATCTCAAAGGGAACATTTTTATTGCTTATTTAGAATGCACTGAAAGAACATTCCTTTCTAGGATGGCCTTGAGGGATGCTCTGTGCTTTAAATAACTATGCTTGTAGGATCAAGGGGCCAATGACATCTTCCCAGGATACAGCCATGCCTCACTTAGCCATTCCAGGAATGAATGCTAGAGAACACTAATCGTTCTCATAGAGGGGCCCTTTTACAAAGAGGTGGTAAGTTCTGGGTTGAGTGTGCACCATTTCTGGTGCTATCCGTAATTTTTTTGTCTAGCGTGGTTCTAATTCGGTGGTAATTGGGCAGCACACGGTGATGCCCGGTTACCACTGGATTACCATGGGAGCACATGAAGATTTAGTCCTATCTGATGATGTACAAATAGGCATCTAACTAAAAATTACATAAATCACAGGGAACACTATAGCACAGGATACTGGGGACTGCACACATTAAGGTGATATTGGCCAGAAGAAGTCCTTTTACCTGTGCAGCCTCTTCCGTATCTGTCACCAGATGGCAGCAGATGCCTGCAGAGTGGTCAGGTACAGCTCTGCCTCCTTCTGTAGGACAAGCCTGCACAGAAGCTCCGCTTCCTGCTCTGAAAAAAGTTGTCTAGCCATTTGGGAGGTGCCATGATGGATGTAACTGGTTACTAGCCTCAGAGAGCACTAGACAAGATATGGAACCAATCAGATACAACTTCTATTATCCTAGAATGTGGAAGCATATGTCGGGTGTATGCCACTATATACCCGAGAAGATGGCAACATATATCGGGGTTAATGCCACCAAATACCAAGGTACAGGTTATTTCTAACTGCTCGCCAAATGATCAGAGTTAATCAGTTGTTCTAGCTAGTGATTTTCAACACTGAATGTGCAGCACCATTTACGTATCCCCCCAGATTTTATATATGGCGCCACTCCCAAGATGTGCACGCAAACTGATTGGCTAACAAGCTAATTAACATCAATTATTTGGTGTTAACAACCAATTATTGAAGTTAATTGGCACTCATTAAAATCTGTACATGCATCTAGCTGTGTGCTATTTTATAAGGCATAGTGCCTAATAGCATGTAACTCAAAAGGGGGCGTGGCAATGGGCATGACAGGGGCATTCTAAAACATCACACACATTGTTACAAAATATGGCCTTAGTGTACCTAACTTGGGCGCCAGCATTTACACTAGGTTTCAGCAGGTGTAAATCTGCTGCCTAAAGTTAGGCACAAGAATTGGCACTATCAGGCTCATTTTCGAAAGAGAAGGACGCCCATCTTTCGACACAAATCGGAAGATGGGCGTCCTTCTCACAGGGTCATCCAAATCGGTATAATTGAAAGCCGATTTTGGACATCCCCAACTGCTTTCTGTCGCAGTGACAGGCAAAGTTCAAGGGGCATATCGGAGGCGTAGCGAAGGCGGGACTTGGGCGTGCCTAACACATGGACGTCCTCGACCCATAATGGGAAAAAAAGGCATCCCTGACTAGCACTTGGACGACTTTACCTGGTCCTGTTTTTCTTATGACCAAGGCACAAAAGGTGGCTGAAATGACCAGATGACCACCGGAGACATTTGGGGATGACCTCCTCCTACTTCCCCAGTGGTCACTAACCCCCTCCCACCCTCAAAAAATATATTTAAAATATTTTTTGCCAGCCTCTATGCCAGCCTCAGATGTTATACTCAGGTCCATCAAAGCAGTATGCAGGTCCCTGGAGCAGTTTTAGTGGGTGCAATGCACTTCAGGCAGGCGGACCCAGGCCCATCCCCCTCCCTACCTGTTACATTTGTGGAGGAAACAGCGAGCCCTCCAAAACCCTCCAGAAACCCACTGTACCCACATCTAGGTGCCCTCATTCACCCGTAAGGGCTATGGTAGTGGTGGACAGTTGTGGGTAGTGGGTTTTATGGGGGTTTGGGGGGCTCAGCATACAAGGTAAGGGAGCTATGTTCCTGGGAGCATTTTTTGAAGTCCACTGCAGTGCCCCCTAGGGTGCCTGGTTGGTGTCCTGGCATGTCAGGGGGACCAGTGCACTACGAATGCTGGCTCCTCCCATGACCAAATGGCTTGCATTTCGTTGTTTCTGAGATGGGCGTCCTTAGTTTCCATTATTGCCGAAAAGCAGAAATGACCAAGTCTAGGGACGACCATCTCTAAGGACGACCCTAAATTTCAAGATTTGGGCATCCCCGACCGTATTATCGAAAGAAAGATGGACGTCCATCTTGTTTCGATAATATGGGTTTCCCTGCCCCTCCATCAGGATGTTTTGCGAGGACGTCCTCAACAAAACTTGGATGTCCCTTTCAGTTATGCCCCTCCATGTGTGATTCTATAAAGGATGTGTGCCCTTTACAGAATCATGCTTAGCACTGATTTTTCCTGGCACCAAAATTTGCATGCCATTTATAACATTTTTCCCTTTGTGCCACTGAATATCTCTCTCATCATATTTAGGGACCCTTTTACTAAGGTGCAAAGGCACCTATGCATGTCCAACATGCGTCAAATTGGAACTACTGCCCGGCTACTGCGTGCCCTGGGTGGCAATTCCATTTTTGATGCGCATCCAAAAGATGTGGTAGAAAATATTTTTGATTTTCTACCACATGGTGCTTACCAGGTGCTAATTGGCAGTTTACACACACTGACGATTACTACCTGGTTAGTGTGTGACACCTTACCACTAACTCAATGGGTGGCGGTAAGGTCTCAGGCCAAAAATGGACACGCACTGGTTTTAATTTTGCCACACGTCCATTTTCGACCACAAAAAAAGTCTTTTTTCCAGGCACGTCGAAAAATGGACCTGCGTGCATTCAAAACATACGCCTACACCAGAACAGGCCATTTTTCAGCACGCCTTAGTAAAGGGTCCCTTATTCGAGGAAGAACCTTAAACAGAATTGCTTTTGAATATTGATCCCAATGTTTATTTTTCTTCCAGTAATTAGAGTCATCTCATGAAATAAGCTACTTGCTTCTGAGGTTTGAACTGAAAGTGAACTAGCCTTGAAAACTTTCTGGAATCCTTCCAGGCTTGCCTTGGTCAAAATATAAGCATGACAATAACTAAAAGTTTCTCTGCACTGACCTTGCCAAGCTGCAATATTAAAGAAACTGGAGGCATAAATGCACTCGTGAAACTGACACAGTTCAAACAGTCTGTTAATTGCACTGCCTTGGGGTCCTGTTCTCTGCTCATAAAATTGTAGTTTTTCACTTTAGAAAGAAGAAAGAGTAGCAGAAAACCCAAGGTTGACTGGCATAAACTATACTCTAAGTAGATGAAACCTATAGACAAACCACTCAATAGTTAAGGAAACATTTATAAAGTGATCAAAAAAATTACCTGGAGACATGAAAATTGGGGAACTATAATAGAATTTATGGGGATATTTGTTGAAAGTTCAAGAACTCGCTTATTATTAAATGCAATGTAGACATCTATGTGCACTTAATTATAATATACTCCCAGAAGCACCCAAATTCACATGCTGATACACATTTATCATTCCTTAAACCACCCAAGTACACCAAAAAACACCTCTCACACGACCTTACCTAACACCTTCCATCTAAATCCTCTTTCACCTCTGCTTATGATCGACTGTTTTTACATCATGTAACAACGTTATCATATCTATACTCTGTAAGCCACATTGAGCCTGCAAAAAGGTGAGAAAATGTGGGGTACAAATACAATAAATAAATAAATAAATAAATTTAGTCCTGCTCCGTAGAAAGTCTAAATATGAATATGTATGACCCTAAAAACACATACCGGCCGATATTCAGCCCGTGGGAGGCAGGCCGGCTAAGTGACGTGATCAGTGCTGAGCCCAGCATTGAATATCCATTTTTTTTTTGTCGGCTTAAACTTTATTCTTTTAGGACTTTTCTCCCTTTCTTGTCACCCGAGATTTGTGACATTTTTATCACAGTTCATAACAGCAGGTACTGGTTATATTCTGCCGTTCCACTTGCTTGCACATTAATGTTCATCATTTTCACTACAGCATTACAGAAATAGCACAGCTATGAATCACTTTTTACAAATAAATACACAATTGATATTGATTATCTCAGTCACTGTTAGCATTATTCACTCACCTTCTATCCATTAGAGGGTACGGGTGTTTTTGTACACACATATACAGAGGATTTGGGTTTATCTTTTTCATTCATACATGCCTATTACTATCCACTTTTGTAGTTACTTTTACAACAAGGAACAATCATATCGTCTTTATTCGAAAGCATTTGGGTGCACTTTTTGCATATTTGCTTATTAAAGGATTGGTGTATATTCATTTTATATATATATATATATATATATATATATATATATATATATATTCACAAATATTAACTTAATTTACTGCAGCTTAATGAAAGGATCACTTTATGCATAAAGTTAACTTGGCGCTGGTCTGAATATTGGCCAATGCTGGGAGCCTTGCATGTCCTGGCGTTGAATATCTGAGGTTAGGTCAATTCATGGCTGGAAGCGGCTTGCAAGCTACTTGCTGCTGCAGGTTCAATATTGGGTCCCTTGATAATTTCCCCTATGCAATTACTCTTTTAACTTTTAGACCAGTCACTTCCATTAAAATCCTTGGCCATGACCATTACTTTAGGGATCCTTGGAGAATTCTGCAATGATGAACCCTAAATTCAGCTGCTATGCAACGACTAGGAGGTCTTTCTCCTCAGGAACAGTGAATACTGTGTAATCTTAGGCTTCCAATGGCTGGTGTCATGATCATTGCACCTATTTGGGTTGTGTCATGTCCAGGTAAGTGAAACCGCCATTCCAGCCATTATGCTGTAGATTTCTGAAACACAATGGCTAAAATGTCGGTTTCACTTACCTGGATACGGCACAACCTGGCCAGCCATGATGATGATGAATATTGTGTCTTCAGCATCCATGCTATGGCTTATCCTGCTTTAGGAATCAAATTCAAGTTTCTCCAAATGGTCCTGCAAGAGCACTGCTACTGAGCAACTGAGCTGGCTTTCTAAGTTTTATTTTATTCATTGACTTTAAATGTACCAAACTTGAAGCTTTTATCTTAGTATAAGGCTACCTTTTATTGCCTTTCTTTGATTCACTCTCTTGAGATCAAAGTTCATTTCTTCTACCATAATTGCTTGAAATGTATCCTCTAAAGTAATCAGATTGGTGTTTTTAATTTTATATGGTCGAGCACCAAACTATATGACATTGTTTATTGCTCTGCATAGAAAGAATTATGCAAGTAACTCAAGGCATTACCTGTCTTTATAATTCCCTTCTCCCCAGGATAAGACCTACAAACTGGAATTCTCATGGCTATTTTCATACTCTGCTACAACCTACCCATGCATTTACGATCTGAACCTAGCTACTTATGGCTTTGAAAATTGTAAAAAACTTGGTTATTTAACAAATTTATAAGCTGATGATTTATAAATTGTATAATTCCTATTGAAGTATACTTGTTACATGATTTAGGGTTTGCTCTACTTTTTAGTCTGTAAACCGCTTTGATCTAAATCCCTTGGTATAGGCGACCTATAAATGATACTTGTAATGTAATTTCTGAAGAATTTTATTTCAGAAGGAAAGCATGCAATTTTCCTATTTTTTTTCAGCGTTCCTACTTAAGTTCCTATACTTAACTTTGTTTTCTTTTTCCTGCAAGGTGCTTTTGCAATTAGTTTTGCTTTCAAAATCACTTTAAATCCATTCCAGAATATAGCTTTATTAATTTCCCCATTATCACAAATATCAACTTATTTATTCTATTGCATCTACTATATTTTATTGAAACATCTCACATCTCATTAAAATCTCATTTAACTGGCATTTGATCATTTCAATATTTACAAATAATCATTCACATTGAACTTTACAACCTTTATACAATTTTTGCAAACATGGCAGAGGAGTAAATAAATTAGAGGTTACGTTGGCTAAAATATCCAATTGAATTTATTTATTTATTTATTTGTTGCATTTGTATCCCACATTTTCCCACCTCTTTGCAGGCTCAAAGTGGCTTACAATACATCATGAATAGTGGAGATAGGACAGTTTAGACATTTGGCATTAAAGAAGGATTTTGGTATTACAGAAGGATTTTGGGTTACATGATAATGATAAAGCATAGTAGCGATAAACAAGATATACATTATAAGACAGTTCTAGGTGCATGTGGGGAATTTCACATGTCTTGATCTTTGTTATATGTCTTGTTGAAGAGATGGGTCTTCAATAGTTTGCGGAAGCTGGCTACTTCGTAGATCGTTTTTAGGTTACGCGGCAGCGCGTTCCAGAATTGTGTGCTCATATAGGAAAAGGTTGATGCGTGCATTAGTTTGTATTTTAAGCCTTTGCAGTTGGGGAAATGAAGATTAAGGAATGTGCGAGATGATTTTTTTGGCATTTCTCGAGCAACATTTTATTGTACTTGGGTAGAGATTTTGTTATATTGTTATGTTTTATATAATGTACCTATTGGTTGGTTCAAGTTGAGCTACCATCTTGCTATCTTGTTTCATTGGTGATTAAATAAAGGACCGCTTTTAGGAAAGGGAATGGGATTTGATACACAGCCTTTCTGTGGTTACAATCAAAGCTGTTTACAGGTTATATACGGGTACTTATTTTGTACCTGGGGCAATGGAGGGTTAAGTGACTTGCCCAGAGTCACAAGAAACTACAGTGGGAATCTAACCATGTTTGCTAGGTTAACATAAGAATATAAGCATTGTTATACTGGGGCAGACCGAAGGTCCATCAAGCCCAGTATCCTGTTTCCAATTCCAACAGTGGCCAATCCTGGTCACAAGTACCTATCTAGATCCCAAAAGTGCAAAACAGATTTTATGCTGCTTATCCTAGAAATAATAAGTGGATTTTCCCAAGTCCACCTTAATAATGGCTTATGGACTTTTCTTTTAGGAAATTATCCAAACCTTTTTCAAACCCTACTAAGCTAACTGATAGTACCACATTCTCTGGCAACAGTTTAATCACATGTTGAGTGAAGAACTATTTTATTTGGTTTGTTTTAAATTTACTACTTAGTAGCTTCATTGTGTGCACCCTAGTCCTAGTATTTTTGGAAAGAGTAAACAAGCAAGTCATACCTACCCATTCCACTCCACACAGAATTTGATAGACCACCCTTGAATGATCTGTTACATTTACCCAGCCAATATTGGGGTAATTGAAATCAATAATACATAAACAATTCTACCTCTTACACAATAAGATTGAGGGGCACTCTGGCAGGCACACCATAAAAAAGTGGAGAAAAAAAGACTTCAGAACAATCGGTTCCACCTCGTTTTTAAAGGACACACCTTAGATATAATGAGGGAGCCGTTTACAATCATATGTCTTCACAAAAAAAAACTCCACGTAAACTTTCAAGGGAACACTGTCATGTGCCACCACAAACCTTGTAGGAGACTTAATTCACTTATCCAAGCTTGGAAAATGTACTTAGCTCAATATGCTGATGTCCTCGCCATTCATCATTCATCATTCAATCCAGATCCCAATGCTGTACATTCTCAAAAATAGCTGCCTCAGGGGAATATTTTCTTTCTTTCTCCTCCAAGCATTTTAAATTTCCGTCCGTCTCCAAGATGCTTGGAGGAGAAAGAAAGAAAATATTCCCCTGAGGCAGCTATGAAATAGCGAAACAGGGTTTCCCTGTCGGGATTTGAGGAATTTTGAGAATGTACAGCATTGGGATCTGGATTGAATGATGAATGGCGAGGACATCAGCATATTGAGCTAAGTACATTTTCCAAGCTTGGATAAGTGAATTAAGTCTCCTACAAGGTTTGTGGTGGCACATGACAGTGTTCCCTTGAAAGTTTACGTGGAGTTTTTTTTGTGAAGACATATGATTGTAAACGGCTCCCTCATTATATCTAAGGTGTGTCCTTTAAAAACGAGGTGGAACCGATTGTTCTGAAGTCTTTTTTTCTCCACTTTTTTATGGTGTGCCTGCCAGAGTGCCCCTCAATCTTATTGTGTAAGAGGTAGAATTGTTTATGTATTATTGATATTTTATTCTACCTATTCCGGATAATTGCAGGGTAATTGAAATCACCCATTATTATTGTGTTACTCTGTTTATTAGCCTCCCTAATTTCAGGCTGCTGCACTAACCACTAGCCAATATTAATTGACAATGTGTATCTTACTGAATACATTTAGACTCTTAAATTCCCGCTTATGCTGCAAAATTAGTATCAAGGAGTTTGTTCCCTCCTGGGACTATAAGGCTGCTGTCACGTCTGTGCTCACCTTGCCCTCTGGTGGCCAGAACCGATGGCTGCTATGAGCTGCCTTAGACTGTCTTGCTGTTCCTACCCGGTCCAGACTTTAGGGCAGTTCAGTCCGGATCTTCCAGGCTGCCAGATTTGTCTGTCTTGTTTGGCTCTGCACAGCACTCGTAGCTGCCTGGTGATTGCTGCAGCTGAAGCCTCAGCTGCTGCAGGGCTTATTAGCCATTCTGAAATCTCTCTGCTTGCCTTTGCTCCTCCTCGGCAGTGGCCCAAGGGCTCACAACCTAGTTTCCAGCTTTGAAAACGTGACAGCTGCCTCTGCAACACTCCCAGCCTGAGCAGCAGGTGCCCTGTCCAGGTGAATCAGAACACTATCCCCCTAATTCTATATAGTGTACCCAAAGTCAGGCACCAATTCGGCATGTAGCTTCCGCGCTACTATGGCAGTTTTGTGCCAAAATGGGGGTGTTATGGCAGGTATGCACACAAGTGCACTTAAGTGCTATTCTATAACTTGGTGCCTAAGTGGTCTTGGGGTCCTTTTACCAAGTAGTAGTAAAAGGACCCCTGTGGTGGCATAAGCTCGCAGGTTTGCTGCGCACCGAGGCCTTCTTTTACCACGGTCAGCAAAAGGACTTTTTTTTTTAATGGATATGGAAGTGTGGTAAGTGTAACACTTGATGCATGGTCATTTCTGGGGGATGCCCATACTGCCTCATATTTAGAAGGTGGTAAGGGGTCCCGCACTAACTCAGCTGTAATTGAGCAGCGTATGGCGCTGCCTGATTACCGCTGGATAGGCCCCTGGTTATAAAAAATTAAAAATAATTTTTTGGCACCGGAAATGTCGTGCAGTGGGAGTTGGCACTACTGCTGGGTTCCCATGGTAGGGCCAAATTGCCACGTGCCAAGCCCAAGATAGCCTTAATGAAGGAAATTCTATATATGGCGCTTATAAAATTGGTGGTGAAATCAGTGCTGACTAATCATATTCTATGATCAGAACCTAGATTTAGGCGCCGATTATAGAATATGCTTAGCTGATATTTCAGCGCTGATATCTGTGTACATCATTTACACCAACGAAAACCTGATATAAATCTCAGCACGTAGATTTAAGTGCTCTGGGCCATATTTTATAAATAGGCGCCTACATTTTGGAACGCACATGGATTGCCCATTTCCCCACCCATAACCAAGCTCCTTTTTGTCTCCACATTAGAAGTTCGGTGCACATTGTTGTAGAATATGCTTAGCAAGTTGTGTGCCTAAATTCTAATCAGTGCCAATTAGTGCTCCTTGTTGGTTGTTAAGTGCTATTATCAGCACTCATTAGCTTGTTAAGCCATTTGAATTACGCACGGTGTTATAGAATCCACACCAATTTTGGCGCCTTAATCTAAGTGCACTATATAGAATTCAGGAGAATATGGCTTGGTAAAAGGGCCAACTAGCGCATAACTGCAAGGGAGGCAGTCACATGGGAGGGGCATGGGTGGGTCATGGGTGTATGACCATTCCAGCACACACTTTATATAACAGTCAGTTGCGCATGCATGGTGCCTCACTTAGTCACGAACATTTGTGCCTGCCATAGAGCAGGCACAAGCATTTGTACCTACATATAATGCATCATTGTCAGTTTATACTAGTATTCTGTCATAGATTTGGCACACAAATTTGCTGTTATAGAAGACTAGCTTTTTCTCAATTTGTGGTGCCCAGCTTTTAACACTCTTTACAAGTTTGCTAGGTTTAGTGATTAAAATAGAGCACATAAATAGCAGGCCTATCTTTAAATGCTAAGGGACAGATTCTATATAAGGTGCCAAAAATCTGCATGATAAACATTTCTGCCTAAGTGTATTCTATAAGTGGCACCTATATTTAGGTGCAGTATATAGACTATGCTTAGTTGATATCCCAGTGCCTAAAACTACGTGCCTCCATTTACACCAATGAAAATGTGGCATAAATCCCTGCGTGTAGATTTAGGTGCACTGGGCCATATTCTATAACTATGCACGTAAATTTGGGAACGCCCATGGAACACCCATTTCCCCGCTCATGGGCATGCCCCTTTTGAACTGTGCACATTAGAATTTAGGTGCAGCTCATTGAGTTGTGCACGTAAATTCTAATTAATGCCAATTAGTGCTTATTATTGCTTGTTATCAATGTTAATTAGGTTGTTAAGCTAATTAAGTTACTTGCGTTCTTATAGAATATACCTGGATTTCGGCGCAGATCTCTAGGTGTGCTATATAGAATCCATCAAAAATCACTTAACCAGTTAGTGCTGAATAACGGCTTAACTGGATAAGTTGCTGCAGACAAAACTGAAACCAGATATTCAATGTCAGTCGCCGGATATAGCCAGGCATTGAATATTCGTGGTCAGCGGCAATAGCGATAGCTAACTGCGTTGCCTGCCGCTGTCTGAATATTGAGGGTAGGGGGAAGTTGTTTACCATGCAAGTGCTCAGTATTGCTCAGGGAACTTTATTTTTTGATATAATGCTGTTATGGTATAATGCTGCTAGCCACAGAGACCTCTACTGTTTCTCCCATACTTGCTGAGCAATGAAAGAACCTTGCCAGAGGCTTTCTGCTCCCCTTGGAACCTACCTTGCAATCCAGAGATATTTCATCTGGTCCTGGTGCTATGTCAATTTTTTATAATTTGAATTACAGGATAATCTAGTCAGGTGTAATAGGAAAACCTCTTACCGTGTCTCCCCTCACTAGTGCTTCCCTCAGGGAATGCTTCATGGTCACTGGAATATCACCTTCTGTAGCTTTCTTGAACATGGAAGGGAAAACTCATTTAAGGCCTCTACAATATCAATTTCATTTGTCACTTTCTGCCTACTCTTGTGAATCAATGACCTTTGATGTTTTTGGTTTTCTTTTATTTACTTCTTGGCTCCTGATGTAAACTTTTCAGCATGACTGAAGTACAATTGCCTTTCCATTAATATATTTTAAATTACAAATTTTGTTGCATGAGTTTGTTTTCATTTGTGGTGAAGAGATGAGACAGCCTTTTAAACAAAAACTGTCCAATTTTTCTGTGCTATAGGTTAAGCACAGTGCAAACAAAAAGGTTTCCAACTGGTCAGGTGTCAGCTGGCCTGGCAAGATGCCAGCAGAAGTAAAAAAAAAAAAACTCCAGAAAAGCTTGCAATTGGGGTTCACTGCGGCTTAGATGATGAGGATAGAATCAGAGCTGGTGTTTGTACTCTGGCAAATGCTCATTGCTTCATCCTTTCCTTCTGCCTAGGCTTCCTGTAATCAAGAAAATCCATGCCAGAGCAATACACATTGGTTCCAACCTCACACTGAATTGGGCTTTTCTATTTCTTCTGCTGTAGTTATTCATGAGTGTAGAGCAGTCACAAAAGGGGGGCGGGAGGGGGGAAACCAAAAACCTCAAAGGTCATTGGGCTGAAGCTGTGGGGAAAAGAAGCTAGGAAGCGATAGCTGAGCAGGGTAAAGGGGAGGGAGTGAACCCTGTGTACTCCTAGGGGAATTCTGCATAACTGTGAAATTAGGGTTGACAAAATGTTGAAAGAGAAACATCAACCACCTTCTACCCATGCCTTGCCCTCCAAAATAATAATAGGGAGGACAACAGTGCAGGTGTCACATCGATGGGGGGGGGGGGGGGGGGGGGGTGGGTGATACAAGAGACTGAAGAGACTAAACTCTTCAGCTCCCATTAAGCCAGTCTCCTCCTCAGTCCCTCAGTACACATATCTTCCCTCATATAGTACTAAAATCAATTATATATTCTACATCCAAAGAACTGCTGCTGCCCCCCTCCCCCTAGCTATTATGCAGAGCAAAACTAAGTCATTTCCCCATATAACTTAGAGTAGGAAAAAAAATTCTGGTGTCGATATTCAGTGTGGTATGGAAGGAAAGGCAAAATCGAGACCTTCATGGAGAGGTAGAGATATGGACAAACTGTTATTGAGGTAAGAGCAGAGGTTTATATTCAAGTTTAATACTGTTTCACCTAATGGTCTTTTTCAAGAGCTTGAATTGTCTGTATTTGTATGATTTTTCAAGTTTTATTAATGTCTGTTTAATCAGTATTTTTCATATATTATCAATGTATTTATTTATTTTGACATAATATTGATGTAACTATTTGTTTATAATCAAAGCTACATTGTAATATTGGTGTTCTGAATTGTCAAATTTGTTTTTACTTGTAATTTCTTGGTTTGTAAGGTTGAAATAGCAGTGGGTTTTTTTTTAATTCTGTATGGATTCTGTGCAGACTCATGAGGGTACTGGATTGGTATTACTTTTTGCTCAAAAGGAATGTTTTGGATTTTTTTTTACACTTTGGTCTCAATACCGTTTACCTTTTTTTTTAAGTTCCTGGTTTGTTTCTATTGGTTAAGATGCTGCTTACACTCTATACTTGGGGGACTACTGGCTCTAGCCAGCCCATTCCTAGCCAGCTAGATTCTAGGAAGCTGGAAACACTAAAGCAAAGACAGGTACAACCTGGAGTAGAATACCAATTGTTGGCATCTTAGAAGCAGGTGGCTTTGAAATACAGATCAACAGTGGCGTAGCCACAGGTGGGCCTGGGTGGACTGGGGTCCATCCACTTAAGGCTCAGGCCCACCCAACAGTACCATACGTTTTAGCGGTAGCTGGTGGGGATCCCAAGCTCCGCCAGCTGAAGTCTTCCCCCAATGGTAATGAAAACGCTACTCTCCCCCATACCGGCATCTGCGCATGCCTGCTGCAGACTGCCAAGGTGGAAAGAAGTTTTTTCCCGTCAGATGAGATATTGTTTTTTTTTTTTTTTTGGGGGGGGGGGGAGGAGAACACTTGGTGTCCACCCACTTCTTGCCTAGGCTCACCCAAAATCTGTTCTCTGGCTATGCCCCTGCAGATCAAGGCCATATATTTAGGAATCATCGGAACAGGTAAAGGGACCACAAACCTGAGGATCATGGCAGTTACAAAGTCTTTCATATTGCATAGATGTGGATGTTAACCAAGCATGCAGTTTTTCCTTTGAGAAGCAGGCAAATGAAGCCAACCTGAGCCTCCAGAAACAGGGCGTACCTTGGTCTGGTCTCTACTGGGCTTTTCAGGAAGCAGGAAATACGATTACCAGAATTACAAGACACAGCTAGGATTGGGCAGGCTAGAGCCAGTCTCAAGAGGCAGGATAGCTCCCCCTGGAAGACAAGTACTTTCAATCCAAGGGTCACTGGTAGCGCTTGCTTATGCATGGCAGCTATTAAAGTATTAGAAAAACAACACCAGAAATTCAAAGACACTGGGGGGGAAAAAAACCTGCCATTTTGGGTTTGGTTAGAAATGATATAACAGTCATGTCTTTTACATTCCCCGTGTCCTTTCAAATGAATGCAGTCTGCAGATCCCTACTACTCATAATGACACTAACATCATCAAAATATGAAAACTGAGCCCGATACATAGTAACATAGTAACATAGTAGATGATGGCAGAAAAAGACCTGCACGGTCCATCCAGTCTGCCCAAGAAGATAAATTCATATGTGCTACTTTTTTTATTTGTACTGTCCTCTTCAGTGCACAGACCGTATAAGTCTGGCCAGCCCTATCCCCGCCTCCCAACCACCAACCCCGCCTCCAAACCACCAGCTCTGGCACAGACCGTATAAGTCTGACCAGCACTATCCCTGCCACCCACCACCGGCTCTGGCACAGACCGTATAAGTCTGCCCAGCACTATCCCTGCCACCCACCACCATCCCCGGCACAGACCGAATAAATCTGCCCAGCACTAGTCCCGCCTCCCAACCACCAGCCCCAGCACAGACCGTATATGTCTGCCCACACTAGCCCCGCCTCCCAACCATCAGCTCTGCCACCCATTCTAAGCTAAGTTCCTGAGGATCCCTTTCTTCTGCACAGGATTCCTTTATGTTTATCCCACGCATGTTTGAATTCCGTTACCGTTTTCATCTCCACCACCTCCTGCGGGAGGGCATTCCAAGCATCCACCACCCTCTCCGTGAAAAAATACTTCTTGACATTCTTCTTGAGTCTGCCCCCCTTCAATCTCATTTCAAGCCCTCTCGTTCTACCACCTTCCCATCTCTGGAAAAGGTTCGTTTGCGGATTAATACCTTTCAAATATTTGAACGTCTGTATCATATCACCCCTGTTCCGCCTTTCCTCCAGGGTATACATGTTCAGGTCCGCAAGTCTCTCCTCATACATCTTGTAACGCAAATCCCATACCATCCTCGTAGCTTTTCTTTGCACCGCTTCAATTCTTTTTACATCCTTAGCAAGATACGGCCTCCAAAACTGAACACAATACTCCAGGTGGGGCCTCACCAACGACTTGTACAGGGGCATCAACACCTCTTTTCTTCTGCTGGTCACACCTCTCTCTATACAGCCTAGTAACCTTCTAGCTATGGCCACCGCCTTGTCACACTGTTTCATCGCCTTCAGATCCTCAGATACTATCACCCCAAGATCCCTCTCCCCATCCGTACCTAGCAGACTCTCACCGCCTAACACATACGCCTCTCTTGGATTTCTACTCCCTAAGTGCATCACTTTGCATTTCTTCGCATTGAATTTTAATTGCCAAACCGTAGACCATTCTTCTAGCTTTTTCAGATCCTTTTTCATGTTTTCCACTCCCTCCGGGGTGTCCACTGTGTTACAAATCTTAGTATCATCTGCAAATAGGCAAACTTTACCTTCTAACCCTTCGGCAATGTCACTCACAAATATATTGAACAGAATCGGCCCCAGCACCGATCCCTGAGGCACTCCACTACTCACCTTTCCCTCCTCCGAGCGAACTCCATTCACCACCACCCTCTGGCGCCTGTCCGTCAACCAGTTCCTAATCCAGTTCACCACTTTGGGTCCTATCTTCAGCCCATCCAGTTTATTTAAGAGCCTCCTGTGGGGAACCGTGTCAAAAGCCTTGCTGAAATCTAAGTAGATTACGTCTATAGCACGTCCACAGTTCAATTCTACGGTCACCCAATCAAAGAATTCAATGAGATTCGTTTGGCACGATTTTCCTTTGGTAAAACCATGTTGTCTCGGATCTTGCAACTCATTTTCTTCCAGGAAATTCACTATCCTTTCCTTCAGCATCGCTTCCATTACTTTTCCAATAACCGAAGTGAGGCTTACCGGCCTGTAGTTTCCAGCTTCTTCCCTATCATCACTTTTGTGAAGAGGGACCACCTCCGCCGTTCTCCAATCCCTCGGAACCTCTCCCATTTCTAAGGATTTATTAAACAAATCTTTAAGAGGACCCGCCAGAACCTCTCTGAGCTCCCTCAATATCCTGGGGTGGATCCCATCCGGTCCCATGGCTTTGTCCACCTTTAGTTTTTCTAGTTGTTGATACACACTCTCTTCCGTGAATGGTGCTATATCCACTCCATTCTCAAATGAACTTTTGCCAGTCCATCGTGGTCCTTCTCCCGGATTTTCTTCAGTAAAAACAGAACAAAAGTATCTATTTAGCAAATTTGCCTTTTCTTCATCATTATCTACATAGCGGTTTGCAGTATCTTTTAGTCTCACAATTCCCTTTTTAGTCATTCTCATTTCACTAATATACCTGAAACAGACTTATCCTCAGAAAATAAAAATCTTTCCAAACAGAAAGGTGTTTACCTTTTTTTTTTTTTTTTGTAAACCCCAACAATCAGCCATGAACTGAAACTAAAGGATTCCAAACTTTAGGCCCTGCAAATGACAGAGCACAATTATCTATTCCAGAATTAAATGCAGTCCTCAGTGACAGAATCTGTAATAAACCCCAAATTTGAAGCTACAGTGTCTTAATTGGATGATGAAATGTCAGTACAGCCTTCAGATAAAGTCATATAGCCAGCCATTCAGCTTTGAAAACCATCCAAACTACTTTATACTTTTTCCGCTATTCCACCAGGAGGCAGTACAATGATGTCAATTCAAGAGAAAGAAGGGATGGGAAATATGATAGAGGGATGACAGGTTGGGTATGAGCATCAGATGGGCTACAAAATATATTTATTTTAGTGGACTGATTGAAGGTCAGGGCCAGGCCTGGTAAAACTAGGAGAGCAGCTGGCACCCATATATACTTGAGTACAAGTTGATTTCATGTATAAGTCAAGGGCAGTTTTAGAACTAAAAGCAGACAAAAATGCTGTGACCCAAGTGTAAGTCAAGGCTCCCCTCCAGCCCTTCCTCCCTCAGCTGGGCCAGCACCTTTCTACCTCTGGGGTCCAGAATTGCTCCCCTCTCTCCCTCTCTTCCCTCTGCCAGCCTGAGGGTTTAGCATCTCAATCCTCACTCCCTTGCTGTGCACCTTCAAAAGAATCTTCTACAGAGCTGCCACAGTGCAGTGATCCTCCTAGACTACCTGTGGCCTGCTCTAGAGTATTCTATCTAATCCATCCTGCCCATGAAGAGAAGGGAGTGGGACGGAGCAGAGAGAGAGAGAGAGAGAGAGAGAGAGGGAGAGAGAGTGTTCCAGAGCAACCCGCAGGCAGCATAGGAGGATTGCTGCTCTGCCGTGTCTCTATGGAAGATACTTTTCAAGATACATAGTGAAGGAGGTGGGGATTGAGATGCTGTACCCGTGGGCTGGTGGGGAAGAGATGCAGGATTTTGCATCTGAAGGGGTTGGGGGACGCTTAATTTTTTCAGTCTTGTACATGTGACAACCCTGTTCTTTTAAAAAGGCATTTTTTAGTCTAAATTTCTCAACTTATAGATGAGTATATATGGTAATTGACTGACACCACCCTGCTCTCTCAGTTAAAAAACAGTCTAGAAGCACTTATGTTTCAAATCAAGAACTGGGTTTTACTAGGAATTACCTAGGTGCAATTGTGTACATGAAATGTATCTTCAAAGCATTCCTTCTTTACAATACTAAGCTGTAACATGTATTATATGAAAAGTGGTATATGAAATCCCTCAAATAAATAATAAAAGTAAGAAGTAAGAGAGGTCATATGGATGGTAGTCTCACGGTTTCCTGATGAGAACAGGATGAAAGAAAACTATTTTGCAGGTAAAGAAAGTAGAAAACAAACTAGCTTTTACGTCAAAGTAATAGTTAAGTAATTAAGGTACTGGTCGATAGTTAGGACATCAGAGAAGGCCATGACGAGCCAGACCAGCTTCTGAATCTTAATCAGCACAAAGACCTTCACAGCTACATAAGAAAAGCAATTATCTGAACTGCCCCCTCACTGCCCTATCAAACTCCATTATTCAGAGCACATCTACAAGGAACAGGGACATGGAAGGAACTTGCTTTTTACATTAAAAAAAAAAGTATAAGTATTAAACCTTTGGAATTTTATGGCTAAGAGCAGAAAGGTTAGTGTCTCATCACGTGGCAATTATGAATGTCACATAAAATTGACATTGCCACATTGATTACTTTGGTTGTTTGGTTCGGGACAAATACTTAAAGGTGTAAAGGGAGAAAAACCAAGATGGCTGCAGAGTCATATCTCTCTGTGCCTCTTTTTTCATTTATTTATGTGTTTATTTTTTTAAAATTTTCATGGTAGCAAAAGCACAATGGTACAAAATATTTCCAAATATCCAACTGTATATACAGTACAACCATTTCCCTGAGCCTCCTTTGCTGCATCTGAAACATTGATCCTTGGGGAATTCTGCACAATTGCACAGTGCAGAATTTACACAGAATTCCCCACCTCTGCAGAACATGCAGAATTCTGGAAAGGTGCCAGAATCAGGTCTCTCCTTGATCTCTCTCCTCCTCCCCTGCAGAGATTGCATGGCACGAGGAGGAGGAGGAAGTGAACTGCTGCACATCGGGTCACTTCCTTTTCTACCAGCCTAAACCTGACTGTTTATGTGAACTGCACAGGCCTCTGTACAGCTGCTGAATGTATACCATGGGAATGAGAGGGGGGCACAGCAAAGGTGAGTGTGCCATGGGGATGGAGGGGGACAACAAAGTGAGTATGCCATGGGGATAAGGAGAGGGAACAGAGCAAGGTATTCAGAAAGGAAAGGGCAAATTTTGCTAATATTGTAGATAAAGAAACGACAGGTTTTGGCAATCTGTTGAATATGCGCAGAGAAGGAGAGAGAGGAATCAAAGATGACTCCAAGGTTATGAGCTGAGGAGACAGGGAGAATGTGAGAGCCATTAACAGAGATAGAGAAAGGGGGAAGAGGGGAGGTGGGTTTAGGGGGAAAAACGAGAAGTTCAGTTTTGGTCAAGTTGAGCTTTAGATGGCGTTGAGACATCCAAGCAGCAATGTCGGACAAGCAGGCTGAGATTTTGTCCTGGATCAAGGTTGAGATTTCAGGGGTGGAAATGTAGATCTGAGAGTCATCAGTGTAAAGATGGTATTGAAAGCCATGGGATGAAATCAGGGTACCAAGGGAAGAGGTATAGATGGAGAAAAAGAGGGGTCCAAGGACAGAACCCTGAGGCACACCATCAATATAGCCAGCTATCCACCATATTTCAACCCCACTTTAGCGGCTATATTTAGGACCGTAATTTATACTCCTAAATGTATGAATGAGAATAGATTATGCTAGTAATTTAGGAGCATAAACTTTGTGGAATAAGGCCCTAAGAGCTATTCTATAAAGGGTGCATGTAGCACTTACTACTACTACTTACTTTCTATAGTGCTACTAGACATACACAGCGCTGTACACTGAACATGAAAGAGACAGTCCTTGCTCGACAGAGCTTACAACCTAATTAGGACAGACAGGACAAATAACAGATAAGGACAAAGAGTATCAAGATTCCGGAATCCCAAAGACTACTATTAGTATTACCTATCATTTCTATAGCGTTACTAGAAATATGCAGCGCTCAGGGCCGCCGAGAGACTAAGCCGGGCCCGGGGCAAGGCTACCCCCCTGCCAGTGCCCCCCCCCCCACCGACAGTGCAGTCCCGTTCTCACCTGCCTGCCCTCGGCTCCGTCCGCCACCACGCCCCCTGCATTAAAATTGACAGCGCCTCAGCTCTGTTTGGAAAGGCAGATCGCCTCCCTTCGGGCCTTCCCTCACTGTGTCCTGCCCTCGTCTGATGTAACTTCTGGTTTCCGCGAGGGCGGGTCACAGGGAGGGCCCGAAGGGAGGCGATCTGCCTTTCCAAATGGAGCTGAGGCACTGCCGATTTTAATGCAGGGGGCCCGGTGGCAGACGGAGCCGAGAGCAGGCAGGTTAGACCGGGGACTACAGCGCTGGTGGCCTGACCCTGGCGCCGGGCCCCCCTTGGAGGCCCGGAGAATTTTGTCCCCCCTGCCCCTCCTCTCGGCGGCCCTGGCAGCGCTGTACACTAAACATGTAAGAGACAGTCCCTGCTCGACAGAGCTTACAATCTAATCAAGACAAACAGGACAAATAAGGGATAAGGACAAAGAGTAGCAAGATTCCGGAATCCCAAAGACTACTACTACTTATCATTTCTATAGCGTTACTAGACATACTCAGCGCTGTACACTAAACATGTAAAAGACAGTCCCTGCTCAACAGAGCTTACAATCTAATCACTTAGTATCGATCGCCACGCAAAACATTTAACACCAGACTTACGCCTGCTGAAACCTGGTACAAATGATGGCATGCTGAAACAGTTAAGGCAAAACATGATTATGGCTGCACAGAGTCCCCTTTGCTTTTTAAGATAAGTATTTGTAAAAATTGTTGAAATCATATGGAATTGATATAAAATATTCTATAATTTAAAGCTATTGAAATAGATAAAAATATAAGAAAAAGGGTACAAGAATATATAAAATGAGATGAGAAAATAGTGAAGATCCTTATGAACTGATGGTGATTTAGGGTGGCATATTCCTGATTTGGGATCAGTTTCCATAAGAGCAAGAAATTGTATTTCCTATAGTCCTTTACTTTTTATGAGAGCAATATTAGCACACGGCCATTAATTCTGAAAATTGAAAATTGGCCATTTTCTAGCTGAGGTAAGAACAGACTTAGTGTAAGGCAGTTGCATAGCAGCAGGGGGTCTTGGGGGCTTCAGGTCCCCCTAGGTCTGCTGGTTTGGCTGGCAGGAGTCCCTAAGCCTTGCCAGCAGAAGCCTTCCTCCAGTACTGTTTGCCGCTGTGCTTCATACCCTGCTTCCCCACTCCTCACGAAATACTCAGTTTTGTTTTTTTTATAATTTATTTATTATTTTGAGTAATAATACAAAGATAATTCTTTGAAAAGATACACCAGTTTTAAGAAACACTTCAAATTAAGAAACTAAACTATACAAGCAAATTCTTCTAAGCTGGTTGCGATAGTCCACAATTAAGGTGGATTCAAGATGGTATTATACCAAAGGAAGTTGGTGGTACAAAACATCAAAGTTTAAAGAAACAAGCAGAGGTTCCCCTTACTTAACGGAACTCAATATTTGGATTTAACCCTGGAGTTTCTTCATATCAAGGAATGAGCACAAATGTTCAGGTTCAAAAAATACATATTTCTTCTCCTTGAGTATCAAAACACATTTACAGGTGAATCGTAATTGGAAAACAGCCCCAATGTTCAGAGATTCCTGCTTTATATCCAGGAATTTTTTCCGCCTCTATTGAGTCCATCGAGCAATATCTGGGAACACAGAGACTTTGCTTCCTTTAAACTCTGGATGAATATTTTTAAAATAAAGTGTCAATAAAGATTCTTTATCTTGCAAGAAAACAAATGATACAATTAAGGTTGCTCTAGTCTCTGTATTATCCATCGACTGTTCAAGAAAATCTGTTAAATCCAATGTTTCAGGCGGTTTATCCTGTTTAGAAATATCCTGTTGGGGCGAAATACTCAGTTTTAATGAGATTGAGCATGCGTCAAGCTTCATGCATGCTCAATTTCACTAAATCTGTGCATGCACATGGGAGGAAGCAGGGCAGGTGGTGTGACAGCAAACAGCGCTTGGGGATCCCTGCCAGCCCACATATGTGGAGTTGCATCAGGGGGCGAAGAGCAGCGGGAAAGCAGGGCAAAATGTGCTCCTCACTTTGGGCTCAGGCCTCCCCCCAAAATTAAGGTCTGGCTACACACCTGGTACACGGGAAAAACCTGAATAAGGGTACATACACTAAGGCCACTTTTTACTGCAGCTTAATAAAAGGACCATGCCGTTTATACACTTTTTTTGTTTTTTCTATTTGTTTATTGTTCTGGGGACAATGTTGAAAAGAGTGTGCACTATTACCAACACAGGAAAACACCTGAAATTTCAAGCTTTTTCCTGTTGGTTTGGGTGAAAAATCACAAAAAAAACAAATCATTTTGAATGAATGCACATCCCTACTGAGATTTAGGTCTTCCCTCGCTTGCCGCACCGAGACTCGGTAGCACAGCTTTTCAAAAGAAGCCCTTAGATTTTATTTATTTTATTTACCACATTTATTTAGTATTTAATGAAACCACCCTTCATTAGAAAAACATCAAGGCAACATACAAGTCAGACAATTATGGCAGACAGAAAAACACTTGGGTGACCAATGGACGATATTGACATAATGTGATGTGCCGGAACTGCTTCTGCCTGCAGTTAAGTATTTATTTCAATTAGCACAATGTGCAGGTAGTACATTCAAGTTTCAACTAAAGATTTGCATAGTATCAGCAATGGACACGCAGCACACTACAGCTATAGGTGGTAAGGTAGGGCTGAAGTGTGATGATGTATAAAAGGTACATATTACAGTTCCAGTTGACTCGCCTGAGTAATATGCACTCCACTGAGCACTTTGAATAATATTTTAAGAATATTCTAGTTTAGCGTGTATATCACAGCATATTGAAAAAAAGAAAAAAAGAATTAATAAGTGAAAGAAGACAATGGTTTCTATATACCATATATGTTAATAGACAGAAAAACATGCCAAACAATTCACAAGTGAACAATAGGGTAAATAAGACAAGTAATAGCAGCAGGAGTACTAGGGGGCATGTGATGAAGCTGCAAAGTAGTAATTTTAAAACGAATCGGAGAAAATGTTTCTTCACTCAACATGTAATTACACTCTGGAATTCGTTGCCAGAGAATGTGGTAAAGGCAGTTGGTTTAGTGGGGTTTAAGAAAGGTTTGGACGGCTTCCTAAAGGAAAAGTCTATAGACCATTATTAAAATGAATGGGGGGAAAATCCACTGCTTATTTCTGGGATAAGCAGCATAAAATGTATTGAACTTTTTCGGGATCTTGCCAGGTATTTGTGACCCGGATTGGCCACTGTTGGAAACAGGATGCTGGGTTGATGGACCTTTGGCGTGTCCCGGTGTGGCAATACTTATGTACTTATGTACAGATAAAGAGGTCAGAACACACTATAAATTGCACTTTACAAGGGTTATAGATAATGTGCAAAAGCCAGGTCTTCAAGCCAATTTTGAATTTCCTATATGAACCTTTATGGAATGCGGAAATTTGGGAGGAAAGCGTTCCATAACATGGGAGCAGAACAATAAAAATCTGTATCACGTGAATAGTCAAGTCAAAGTCTAGTTGGAGCGGGCATTGTAAGATAATTGGCCTGAGAGAATCTGAGTGTACATAACAGATTATATGGAATATTAAAAGATGCAAGATAAACAGGTTTAACTGTGTAAAAGGCTAACCCCCCTGTTTACAAAGCCGCACTACTGGCTGCCACATGGTAATGCCGACACAGCCCATTCAGAGTGATTGGGCTGTGTCAGCAATAGCACACCGGCAACCACTAGTGCGGCTTTATAAACAGGGGAGTAAATGAGTTAGAATAAGAATCTGAAATCTGATTCTGGCTAAGATAGGAAGCCAATGTAGTTGTACAAGCAAAATGATAATATGATCTGAGTGTTTAGCATTGAAAAGCAATCAAGCTGAAGTATTTTACACTAATTGCAAATACTTTGATACAGGTAAGGCCACAAAGCAATCAATTGCAATAATCTATCCAATTAAGAATCAAGGAGTGTACAAGAATGGTAAGAGCTTCGTGATCAATAAAAGGTCTCAGGGATCTAATTTTGCAAAGGGAGAAGAGACGCTACCTTTCTACCATGGAAACAAATGGGGCAAAAAATGACTTCTAAAGTGATTTTGTAATCTACAACAATTTTTAATCTGCAAATGAAAAGGAAGAGGTTTATTCTTTCTCTATAACTAAAAGGCTTCTGACTGTTTGGAATTGAGGATCAGTTTGTTTGTAGTAAGCCAGTCAGAAATCTGCCCAACCCTGGTAGCGCTTTAGAAATGTTAAATAGTAGTAGTAGTAGTTCACGATTTTCAAAGCTTGGAATTGAGACGTCTAACAAACGGCCATTTTTGAAACAAAATGTTGGACGCTTTTCTGGTTTGAAAAAGGCCATGTTTGCTAATGGATTTTTGGATGTTTTTTTGTAAAACGTTCAAAATCAGATTCAGACATCATATCGAAAATGCCCCTCTTTATGTATTATTTCATTTGATAATTCCTTACAGACTCCTTCTGTGATAAAGTGGGTGAGGGTACAACAGATTTTACTGTGAATGAAATCGGCCCCACAATATAATTTTGCATTCACTCCAACAATCACTGCTTTAATAATGAGAAGATCAAGGGTGTGATAATGGCAACTGCTCCAAATATTTATTTATATATGGCCTTTCCCTGTGCTTGCCTCAAATTCCCACAAAAATCTTCAGTTTTGTAATTTTCTGCACTTTCCGTACCTATGGTACACAATAGCAGTGCTAGTTCTGAAACAGCATCCTTCTTCTTGAGGCCATGTAAAAAGTCTGATATTTATAGTCAAGAGGCTTCTCAAACCTGAAAAACCAACTGGCTGTGGTTTAGATTTAGAAATCCTTGGCCTAGTTCTTTGTAGGCAGGACTGTGCACAGTGTTTATGATGGCTCCTCCTTCTCCAAGTCCCAATCATCTTTCTTATCAGGCTTTTCTGAATAACAGCAATAAATATCTCTTAAATGTAATTTTGCCTATAGTTAGTGTGTTATTTATTATTTATTTACTTAATTAAAGGCTAGATATGGTGTTGCTAAGCAGTTTACAATCAAATATAATTCAAAAGATCAGAAAGGAAACTACATTGTTCTCAAGGAAGCAGAGAGAAAAGTTGGGAGAAGGGGGGAGAAAGTTGTAGTTGGAAAAGAGACTGGAAGTAAGTAAAGGGGGCGGGGGGGGGGGGGGGCTACCTACAACCCTAAGAGAGAAGGACTTTAACCAAAGGATAAGTAGAACAACCGGGTTTTGAGAACAGTTTTGAATTTCTTGAAGAAAGGCTTGCAGCCGATGTGCTCTGGATGACAGTTCTAAGTAGCTAAAGATATTAGAATCAGTGGTGTCAGCCCAGTTTGAGAGGATGGTGGCAGAGTCAGGAGAGTAGCAGTAGAGGAGCATAGCATACTTGTTGAGGTGTAAGGGGTGATGAGAGAGGGCAAGTAAGCTGATGCAGAAGAGAAGTGACTGTTGAAGACAATGATCAAAGTTTTAAATCTGATTCTTGCGGATACTGGTAACCCGTGCTTGGCAGAAAGAACTGGTGTGATGTCATATCTTCTTGTATTATGGAGGAGTTTGACAGCAGTAGATTGTATAAGCTGTATTTAATTGATTTTAGAGGAAGGCCATTATAAAGTGAATTGTAGTACTCCAGTCTAGCAATTACTGGGACTAAGACAAGAATACAAATCAAGTTAAATGGGAGAAATGGCTGTATAGTGAAGATACAGCACAGTGCAAAAAAAGAGGTACAGATGAGAATGTTGATTTGGGGGACAAAAGTGAGATGTGAAGCAAACTGTACCCCTAAGATGTGTACTGAGAGGTGAAGGGCAAACTGGATGGGAAATGGATAGCTTCATACCTAACAGAATTTAAGAAAAGACAGAGCATAGCCAGGTGAAAATCAAACTCAGACATTAGTTAGTGCAGGATCGTAAGAGGAGGACATGGAACAATTTCTGAATGCATCTGCATAATTTGAGAGAGTTCATGAGTACGAATGTTTAGCTGAACAAAGAGACAGGTTGTATTGTTAACATCTACTCCAAATGGCAGCTGACAATACAGCAGAAGGGTGTTTCACCTTTCTAGAAGCCATGAAGGATTTGGCTGGATCAAGTGAAAGATATTAATCCACTGATTTTCTGAAGATTTCAAAATAAATGATGGTGGTGAAATTAGAACGGTGGTCTCCCAATTTTTCATCTGTGTAGTGTACTACTGCACAGTGATATGCTGCCAGTCTAAATATTCTGCTTGCAAAAAACAAAGTTGAAAAAGTACAGAAATTGCATTCCTGCTCTTCATAGGAGAACTGATTTCCAACTCAGGCCTCCCAAGGTCACCTTTATAAAACTGACAAAACATCTGCTACCTTGTCCTTCACCATCTGTGACAAACAAGTTGCGCTGTGTTAACATTTATCAAATGCTATTGAGACTGTCAAAATAAAATAATGCATTAACACTGTCATTAAAACATCTAAGTTGTCAAAAAACATTGCTCAGCAATGGGCATGCCATGGAGGGCAGGTGAAGTGGCAGTCCACATTTTCTATGCCTTGCCGATAACGTCAAAACTATTTCATGCCTCATATTTCTAGTGTGTGTGAGGCACTGCATATGGCTTTTCGCCAAGACAGAGGTGCTGATCTCGCAAATCTATTAGCTCATCTTAATTGGGCACTAGAGATAGCTATAAACAAGTCAAGTATGGGCAACAACTTGACTTCAGACAGTCAGCTTCTTGGGAAGAAGAGAGAGAGTGAGAGGAAGACTGAGAGAAACAAGAGGAAAAAAAGTAGGACAAAATAAAAGGATTTTAAATAGTCCTTGATTTTCAGAAAAAAGTCACCGCTTCCATTACCCTATTTATAATGTACACAGAAGAGTTCTGTTTATTCGTTTCAAAAAAGGAATTGGTAAAAATGCCAGTCCTCACTAGATTCTTCCAAGGGCCAGTGCAAATATACAAGGCACATAGAGGAGGCCATTTTAGAAGCATTTAGTTGTGCAAATAGCAGCACAGTTATCATAACTAGTTGGTGGCCTAGCTGTTTGAGAAGGCTAAAAGAGGCAGTCAGGAGCAGGGTCAAAGGCCAGAGCAGGACGTACATCCATAATTGTCTGACAACATGCAGAAAGAAAGGTCAATAAAATCATTGCAAGTAATACCTTTTATTAAATTTAGATATATGTCATACATCAAAGAATAAAGTGGCAAGAACATTAAACAGTGGCAATGTCAGTGTGTGTATGTATGTATATATATGTATGTGTGTATCTATATATATAAGTGTATTTTCCCTCTGTGTCCCTGTCCCTATGCTCCTTCCATGCCCAGCATTGCTTCTCAGTCTCTGTGACTCTACCCTTTTTCCTGCGGCTGCATCCCCTACTCTGGAGTCAGTATCTCTCCCTCTCAGTTTCCACCACCCCCTTTACTGTCTATTATTTCTCTCTCCTGTGTTCAGTGTCTCTTCCCCTCTTTTCCATCCAGCATCTTTTCCCCTCTCTTCCTCTCCCCAGTCCAGTTGTCTCTCTCTCTCTCTCCTCCCCCGCTTCTCTTCCACCCAAGTCCATCATAACTCTCATCTCCCTCCTGCATTCAGCACCTCTTCCTGTCTGTCCCTCCCCCCTATTCTGAGGCCAGCATCTCTCCATCTCTCTTCCCAGCCCCCAGGGTCCAGTGTCTTTCCATATCTCTTCCATTCCATCCAGCATAGCGTATTCTCTCACCTCCCCAGCAGGTCCACATCTATAACTCCCCTCCCCCTCCATGTTTTTGCATCTTTTCCTGTTTGTCCCTTCCCCACCCCAGTGCATCAGAACAGCACCTGCCCTTCTCTCTCTCTTTCTCTCTCTGAGTCACCGAGGTAGGCCTGCTGTAATCGCTATAGTGCAGACTGCTATCAGCAGTGTGTGAGTTGGGGGGAGGGTGAACGGGAGACCGTGCCATCACTGCTACAGAAATGAAAGGTTCTTTGATGCTGCCCTACTTTCTGGTGGGCTTTTTTTGTGTTGTGTTGGGTGCTTGGTGCTATGGCTACCGCAGTCTTTTTAACCTGGAGAAGCTTGTTGGGTCCGGCTTGCAGCTGGGGAGGCTATGTTATGTATGTGAAACACTGTGATGTGTAATGAATGATGGTTTATCAAGATGTGTGATAACCATAACAGTAATACATCTAGACTGAATATGTGTGCAAATAGCAGTTTTGGAAAGCTGTATTTATTCCCCAGGATAAAGAGATTTGAAGGGGCCATGCCTCAAAAACAGTCATGTACTTCTCGTTTTAAACTGGGAATCTACATCTATAGTAACAAAAATATCCCCACACTGGCTTTGCACCTGCCCCAAAGGACTCACAAATCCCCACTCTTAGTTTAGACGTGGGTCTAAACTAAGGGGCAGGTGCAAAAACCACCATAAAACCCTCTGGGCCCCCCAGATATCAGTATCCAACTCCCCCAAAGCCCTTCTGAAATGAGAACTCATAGTCCACTATCCCCTAAATTCTTCCCAACATCATCATCCATCATCCTGGATGCACTTCCCCATGGATTTCACCACTGACCTTACAGCCTCTGATTCTTGCATTCTGATCTTGGTAGTGATTGTTCAGTTTTCTTAGACAGTGCATTTGCGATTGTATTTTCCAAGTAGATTATTTACCTGTATGGGACTTCAGACTGGAATCCACAGTTTACCTCCAGGTTCTGGAAGGTCTTTTGTAAAGTTGTGGATATTCCTCTCCAGTTCTTTTAGGGATATTACCCTCAGATCAATGGACTGATGGAAAGGATCAGCTAAGATCTGGAGAATTTCTGTAGTGTTTCATCTCAACCACAAGTAGCAAACCTGCTTCTGTGCTGTAAAAGCTCATGGTTGCGGTAATTGTTTTCTGAATAACTTATCAATAAATATCTGTTAAATGTCATTTCACCTAGAGTTGGTATTTTATTTATTATTTATTTATTTAATTTTAAAAGGCTTGATATACACGATGCTGCTAAACAGTTTACAATCAAAATATAATTCAAAAGATCAGAAAGGAAACGGAGAAAAAAGTTGGGAGAAAATTAGTGGTAGTTGGAAAAGAGACTGTAAGTAAGTAAGTAAGGGGAGAGGGGGGTTATCTGCAACAAAAGGATAAGTAGAACAGCCGGGTTTTGAGAACAGTTTTGAATTTCTTGAAGAAAGGCTTGCAGCCGATGTGTTCTAGATGATAGTTCCAAGTAGCTAAAGATATTAGAATCAGTGGTGTCAAGCCTAGTTTGAGAGGATGGTGGCAGAGTCAGGAGTGTAGCCTGAGAAGAGCTTGGAGGGGCATAATCGAAAGGGGCGCCCAAGTTTTCCTGAGGACGCCCTCGCAGGACGTCCCAGCAAAGGGGCAAGGAAATCCGTATTATCGAAACAAGATGGGCGTCCATCTTTCGTTTTGATAATACGGTCGGGGATGCCCAAATCTTGACATTTGGGTCATCCCTAGAGATGGTTGTCCTTAGACTTGGTCGTTTATGATTTTCGGCGATAATGGAAACTAAGGACGCCCATCTCAGAAACGACCGAATGCAAGCCCTTTGGTCATGGGAGGAGCCTGCATTCATAGTGCACTGGTCCCCCTCACATGCCAGGACACCAACCAGGCACCCTAGGGGGCACTGCAGTGGACTTCATAAAATGCTCCCAAGTTCACAGCTCCCTTACCTTGTGTGCTAAGACCCCCCCCAAACCCCACTACCCACAACTGTACACCACCACCATAGCCCTTAGGGGTGAAGGGGGTCAACTACATGTGGGTACAGTGGGTTTGTGGTGGGTTTTGGAGGGCTCACATTTACCACCACAAGTGTAACAGGTAGGGGGGGGGGGTGGGCCTGGGTCCGCCTGCCTGAAGTGCACTGCACCCACTAAAACTGCTCCAGGGACCTGCATACTGCTGTGACGGACCTGAGTATTGCATTTGAGGCTGGCATAGAGGCTGGCACAAAATATTTGTAAAGTTCTTTTTTGAGGGTGTGAGGGGGTTAGTGACCACTGGGGGAGTAAGGAGAGGTCATCCCCGATTCCCTCTGGTGGTCATCTGGTCAGTTCGGGCACCTTTTTGTGCCTTGGTTGAGGACGCCCATGTGTTAGGCATGCCCTAGTCCCACCTTTGCTATGCCTCTGACATATCCCTGGGAGCTTTGGTCGTCCCTGCGATGGAAAGCAGTTGGGGACACCCAAAATCGGCTTTCGATTATGCCGATTTGGGTAACCCTGGGAGAAGGATGCCCATCTTCTGATTTGTGTTGAAAGATGGACGTCCTTCTCTTTCGAAAGTAAGCCTGATAGTGTACTTGTTGGGGTGTAAGGGGTGATGAGAGAGGGCAAGTAAGCTGACGCAGAAGGGAAGTGACTGTTGAAGACAATGATCATCGTTTTAAATCTGATTCATGCTGATACTGGTAACCCATGCTTGGCAGAAAGAACTGGTGTGATGTGGTCATACCTTCTTGCATTATGGAGTAGCTTGACAGCAGTAGATTGTATAAGCTGAATTAAGGGGCCCTTTTACTAAGCCATGTAAGCATGCCAAAATGGAGCTACTTCCCGGCTACCACATGGCTCTTGTGGTAATTTCATTTTTGGCGCGTGTTCAATACACGCATTTGAAAAATAATTTTTATTTTTGGACGCATGTATTGAGCGTGCGCCAAGTGGCGTTTGACACATGTAGGCCATTACCGCTCAGTTACCACCTGAGACTTTAGCGCTAGGTCAATGGCTGGCAATTTTCATTTTTCCGCAAGTCCATTTTTGGCAAAAATAAAAAAAGGCATTTTTTTTGCAGGTGCATTGAAAAATGATTCTGCGCGTGCCCAAAACACGTGTCTACACTACCGCAGGCCATTTTCAGAGCACCTTAGTAAAAGAACCCCTTAGTAAAAGGGTCCTTAGAGTTTGGTAACTATTTTTAATTTTATATTTTAGAGATTGGATTATCACAGCCCATTATCTATTACGATACGATAAACCATCCCACCTGCAGGAAAATTCCAAGATTATCGATGGAGCTTATGTGCGATTTACTTATAGCCCATCAGTCTGGTATGTTTATAATATGATAATGTGCGAGGATAGGAGCCTGTTTGGAAAGTGGCACAGTTGCACTGAGCAGGAAAAAGGCACCAGTCACTTTACTGGAGGAAGCTGAAGCCCCAGTCACAATATTTCCCCCAGACACTGCTTCCTTATAGTATTCATGTTGTTTCTCAAGAGCACAAAGGGATATCAAGCAGATGCTGGCATCGAAATTGTTTACTGCCTGCCCAAACTATTATGAAGATTATGAAGACAGCTTTCTTTGTGACTAATTAATAGATAACTCTGTGTCACTAATGTTAGGCAGAGTAATTTTCCATTCAGTTTCATCAAGATATTCGGTCTCACTGAAGAGTTGCAGCATGTTTTAATAACTCACACTTGAATTTTTAAAATGTATGCTTAGTAATAAATGTATCTAATTTAAGGAGACCACGATTTACATGGTGTGGGGATTAAAACATAATCCACTAATTAAATAGTCCCTAACACCTAGTGTTTAAATCATTTTTAACTATAACCAATATTTTTCAAAGTATCTTTTTTCGGGGATATTCAGAATTTTTAACAGCGCAACCATCCAATCATTTTTCAATATAGTGATGGTGCTGTTTAACTCGTCATAATTCCACCCGTTTTCTTATTACTGTTTAATTAACCAAATCTAAAAGTCTTTATATAGTAAGTTCAAACTTCTCAAATAATGAACTGCAAATCAAATAAATCAAATAAATCAAATAAATATAAATATAACTTAGCTTTTAAATAGCTGTATGTAACATTGATTCTCCAACTTCAAACCTCCGCCAACTTGGCCAGGTTTCGAATTTTCTTCATCAGGGAAGAGGTTTGCTGAGAAAAAAGCACAATCTATCAAAAAGATTATCCCCAAACAATCTTAAAATTTCCTAATATTTACTCACTATAAAGTTACCATCTTAGATATTGTTTCGGCATCAAAATAAAATGGCTGCGGCGTCTCTTCTGCCTCAGCAATTTAAATAACCACAGCTGAAAACAATCAGCCAATTATACTGCAGACACGTCATATCCAGACCCACCAATCAAAGTGAAGGGAATACAGAACATCCAAAATTTAAAGGTGTAGATCAAATCAAAGACCACCAATCTATTTCAGAGTTTAATCCATGAGGAAACAATGAATGCAGATAAAAAATCCACCTTTGTTCTTTGTAGTTTAATAAAGATTCAGGGTTTCCACCTTCCCATCCTAGCTGAATGTGATCTATAATTCGCCACCTAATGTCTTCAATCTGATGATTTTTTTCAATCCAGTGTTGGACTATAGGGGCAGAATTAAACAGTAGTAATAAATGTAAACACTAGCTGGTAACCACCTAACATGGGAATTGTAGCCCAGAAGGATGAACCTGCTGATATTATCCACTGTCAGCAGTAAAGAAGTTTTACTAATCTGAATCCATTTTTTAAAATATCGCTTTAATATAATCCCCTCTTGCCCAGATCAATCATAGCAGGGCTACTTTATTTATAGTATATTGATTTGGGTCGGTGGGTCCAGCTGAAGACAAGTATCATTGGGAGGCCATTTGGAAAACTAATGCACACAGTGAACTTTCCACTGGCACTCAATAACTCAGTTCAGACCAGAACTGGGGTTTTGAACCCAAAAGTTTTAAAGTAGTCTTTATGTAAAAGGACAAAATCTCATATTGTTTACTGTATACTGAACAGTTCCACTGTAAGTTATTACTAATTAATATTAGCCAATCTTTTGATAATATACTGTTAAATGTAAACCACTTAGAACTTGTTGTTAAAGCGGGTTATAAATGCCAAATTAAATTAAATAATGGAAGAAGTAACTAACTTGCTAGTCACACACACACAAGGAATGACACCACTGCACATACTATAGCAGGACATGTTTATCCACTCCTATCCTAACTAAGATAATGTTCAAGCACCTTTCTGACCTAATTTGCAACGTTCTTTAAATTAGTCCCTTATTTTCTTACTCCTGTTACTCTATCTTATCTATCTATACATTCCATCTTTGCTTACACCCTCTGCTGTCTATTAAAATGTTTTATTGTGTATTGTGTTGACATTGTAAGCAGTATACTATGCCATACTTTGTACCAGGGGCGTATCTGCGTGGGGCCACAGGGGCCTGGGCCCCCGCAGATTTCGCCCTGGCCCCCCTCCCCGCCGTCAACCCTCCCCCGCTGCTTACTTTTGCTGGCGGGGGGCCCCAACCCCCGCCAGCCGAGGTCCGACCCGCAATCTCCATATTTCGTCTTCCTCCGTGGCCATGTGCTTCAAGGAAGTAACGCTGCAGTGCTCATTGGTTGAATCCAGTTCGGCGTCTGACGTCGCTGCCGCCGAACTGGATTCAACCAATTAGCACTGCAGCGTTACTTCCTTGAAGCACATGGCCACGGAGGAAGACGAAATATGGAGATTGCGGGTCGGACCTCGGCTGGCGGGGGTTGGGGCCCCCTGCCAGCAAAAGTAAGCAGCGGGGGAGGGTTGACGGCGGGGAGGGGGTGGAGAGAGGCGGCGGCGGGGGGGGGGAGGGAGGCAAAAATGTGCCCCCCCTCTCTGGCTCTGGCCCCCCCTACCGCCGGATTCCAGATACGACCCTGCTTTGTACTGTTGGTTGAATATTTTTACTGCTGTAACTGTCTGTAGTTTATTTTTGAGTTGTTCTTGCTGTACACCACCTTGAGTGATTCCTTCAAAAAGGCGGTAATAAATCCTAATAAATCTCATAACATAAGCAGACAACAAAAATAACAGCAAATGTTTACAGTCACTTAGGGACTCTTTAACTTAAGCTTTGTGTATGCTAATGAACATTAGTGCACATTAAATGCTGTGAATCCTATTTTATACTTATGGACCTCGTGGCACTTAGTACATGCTAATGTCTGTTAACAAATGCTAGTTTTAGTAAAAGGGCCCCTTATTTTTCTCAATTCTTTCTTTCTTTTACTCCTGTACATCATCAGAGTTGGGTTACTCTCAGAACTGAATATCACTGTCCTTCTCTTCTCTTTTGGATCCCAGGGACATTCTCTATGTCCCCTCCCGCTTCTTCAGGACCAGGATTTATATACTCCAACTCTGGGAGTTATGTTTTTAGATTGACTTATTTAAAAACTTACTAGGCCGAGTGCCTGAATATATACTCACAATTTCACTTGTGGGTAATTGGGCACCACAGGGCTGTGACCTTATTCTCTAATGGCTCTTATGTGCATAATTTCCATTGCAGAATACTAGCTTAGGGTCCTTTTTACTAAAGAGCGTTAAGTCCTAATACACACATATGGGTAGCTTCAAGAAAGAACACCAAAATCTAGGTGCCAGGATGATGCATGCTAAGCACAAATTTTGTAACAGCAGTACCACATGGAACTGCCTTTAGAGAATACTAGTGTAAGTCCACAGTTCTACGCTTAACTTTAGGCATGAGCATTTCTGCCATATCAAAGTCTGATGTAAAGACTTGGCATCTTTGCTATACCTTTGACCCTGAACTATCTCATTTTTGAAGCTTTACTTAAATTCCTCACCAGCCATGTAATGTCCTCTTCTAAATGCATAAATAGGCTTATTCTAAAAAGGCTGGATGTATACTAAGCACATGCCAATGTTTCTTAATAAGAGCTCTGATGCATGCTGCTTGATTCATGTAGGGGAGGACACAAACTAGATTCGAATCCCTCTGTTTTGAACTATTATGTTTATAACCAATTTCTGTGCACATTCGATGAACTCTTATAAGCATGCTGTGCTGATTTCCTAGATAACCCCTCTGTATAAATTTCTCTACCATCCTTTGGGACTGTTATCATTACTCCCGATCATCTGTATGAATTCTTTTGACTCTTATTAATTGTCCAAAAGGAATACAGTCCTTTAAATGTCTTGGATGAAAACTTTTGTAACTTAACAAAGTATTACAGTCTGTTGACTCTGTATACAATCATGTATAAAACTTATCTTCTCTAATCTCAATATGAATATCCAAAATATTGATATGAATCCATCCAACAAAATGACATCAACTATAAATCTACACCAAATTAATATGTTCTCTTCAGAATGAGAACTTTAAATATGTTTGTTTATGTTGTGTCATATATAAACTGAAAATAATTTTCTGCAACTGCAATTTGAGCTAATAAATTTAACAAGATTATCTGTGCTTGAGAAAAGTGAGTTTGTTGCAGATACTGATCTATTATTTGTAAAGCTGCATTTTGCGGTACATTTATACACTAACTAACTAAAATACTAAAATAACAAAATAACTGTTGAATAATCTGATATGTGCAACTGTGAATCATGCAATAGATGCACCAAATCCCTTACATAAGGGATTTAACATACAATCATCCCATAGTCCTGCTCCTCTTTCATGCACAAATGTGCTCACTTCCTAAACTGTACTGTTCTGTCAAGATTTTGTAGCCCAAATGCATGACATTGCATTTTTTTGGCATTAAATCTTAGTTGCCAAGGTCTGGGTGGCACTTTTACTTGTTGTACAGGAGTAGCCTAGTGGTTAGTGCAGTGGGCTTTGATCCTGGGGAACTGTGTTCAGTTCCTACTGCAGCTCCTTGTGACTCTGGGCAAGTCACTCAACCCTCCATTGCCCCTGGTACAAAATAAGTAGCTGAATATATGTAAACCGCTTTGAATACAGTTGCAAAAACCTCAGAAAGGCAGTATATCAAGTCCCATTTCTCTTTCCCTTTCCTGCAGCTTTAAGGTGCTGCTGGGCTAGCAAGCACTGCTACCTAAATGGCTATACAGTAATTATTCCATCTGGGTCTAAGGCTGGAGTGCTCTCCCTGGCTAACTGTGGTCAGAGCTCGGGAGGCTAAAGCCAAAAGAGCTTAATTTTAAAACTGGGCTCTCCCTTTTATATTTTCAAAATTTCCCTCCTAAAGTGTTCTCCTCCTATTTTGGGAGTTCTCACCTTTGTTATAGACAGGTTCTTTTGTGATCAGCCGAATAGAAACTCTCCTGTTTACCAGAGATGTCATCACAGTTCAATAACATAATATTGTTGGAGGATCCTGAAGGATTTTTTTTTTTTTTTTGTAAATGCACAATGCCTGTGCAAAAATGCACAGGTTCCAAGTGCTGTCTACTTCAAGAGGCTGGGGAACATGGGGCATGGCACCATAACACAGAAATCTTTTTTGAAACAGTGCTACTTTCCGCACATGCCCATACCTAAATGGGTATGCCATGGGTGTCACTATGTTAGATCATTATGAAAAAAAATCACAGCAGCCACTAGCTTTTATGATAATGAACTGTTTCCACTTTTCTAGATGCTCAGACACTTATTCATAACACTTGTTAGATCGTGTGTCAGGTCTAATAAAACAGATATTTAGTAACTGCAGTAGTATTGAATGGCTGCGTTCCACTTTATTAAGTTAGGACAGAAAAATGATGGGCAGTTTTTATGGTGCCTGGAAGACCATGGAGCTGGACAGACTTAATGCAATCTATGGAAAACAAATGCCGAAGACGTCCTTCACTTTAAATGAATGGATTCTTAGAAGGGAATGCCATCCTTCCCATGATCTGTCATATCTTTATTGCATTGTTCACAAATATGTCCAGAGATAATATGCTACCTTTTAAAAAGACGGTGTCAAGTTGCTTAAAACTAACAGGATAAAAAGAGCAGATTATTTTTTCCCTGCTGCCATTATGAATTCACAATATTTGAAAACACTCATAGCTAGGGGAGTTTACTAGGCGGGAAGTAGCCGAGATTGTTACTGATCCCTGAGGGTAGGAAGAATGCAGCAGGGAGCCATGATCACTGAACCTCAGCCAGCTCTGGAGGACTGATGGAGTGCAGGGTGAGGGATGGTGATATTTTACTTCTATTGCAAGCTGTCTCTCCTATGAATCCCAGTGAGAATCCAGCCAAGTTTTCAAATTATCAGGCAGCATCCCATGTTTTTTTAAAGGACGACCTTATATCTATTCAAGTAGAGAGAGAGAGAGAAAAAAGAAAGCTTTAGTTTGCGCCTCAGCTTATCTCTTAATAACTGATGACATTCACAGTTGCCAGTTTGTGCTTCCTTTTGACTGCAGTCTTTCTTCCCAGGAAAATACTGAAAATCTACAGGTTGATATTCAAAATCATTGGGTGCTAAAACCTATGGGGGTAATTCTCTAAACTGGCACCTCTTGTTGGTGCCTGTTCTAAAATGGCATAAGGGAGCCCGGATTCCATTCTAGAGTACCTGCACAACTCCCGCCCCCCGCCCCAGCACTCCAAAAAGAATGTGCAAATCAATGGCAGTCACAAGCGTGCGTGCCTAGGTGCACCAATCAAAGTTGTTCATGTTGATAGTTGACATGCCCATGTCCTGCTGATGCTCCTCCCTCTTGTATCATCCTCCATAATTGCAAGCTACTAAAAGACACTTATTCTGCAGTTACATGCGCCAGACGTGCATAACTGCAGGTGTACCTTATACAAAATTGTCCTTTGTGCATTTTGGGGCCCTTTTACCAAACAGCAGTAAAAGGGGCCCTGCAGTGTGTCAGTGTGCGGATTTGCCACATGCCAAGGCCCCCTTTTGCTACCATTAATAAAAGATTTCTTTTTGTTTTAAAAAAGGAAATGGCCATGCAGTAAGTTAAACACTTGCGGTGTGGTAATTTCCTGGGGGAGCCCTTTTTGATGCTTGGTCGTGAAAAAAATGGACTAAGTAAAGTCGGCCAAATGCTCCTCAGGGACGCCCTTCTTTTTTCCATTATCAGCCAAGGACTCCCATCTGTTAACCATGCCCCTGTCCCGCCTTCGGTACACTGCCGACACGCCCCCTTGAACTTTGGTCATCCCCGCGACGGAAAGCAGTTGAGGACGCCCAAAATCGGCTTTCGATTATGCTGATTTGGGCAACCTTAGGAGAAGGACGCCCATCTCCCGATTTGTGTCGGAAGATGGGGGCCCTTCTCCTTCGAAAATAAGCAGGATAGTAACATAGTGACAGCAGATAAAGACCTGAATGGTCCATCTAGTTTGCCCAACAGTCACATTCATTATTAATTCAAGGTTTAAATCAACAATGAACGTGATATTATATTTTATCATGGTCTTTTTTTAGTGTATCAGGTAGAAGTGGTGAGAGAAAAACATTGATTGAAGAAGGTGCCAGAGTGGACCCTTGAGGTACACCAGGGTGACCGAAGAGTTTCGGTGCTATGATGGTGATGGAAGCCAGATTGGTAAGGGTGGAGCACGTTAGTACTGTCAAGAAAGTTATCAAGTTGAAGAAAGCCAATATTTTCCAGGATATTTGAAAAAAAACCAGGAGATTGGCGATGGGGCAGAGGTTCGTAGGACGTGAAGGATCGAGAAGAGGTTTTGTAAACAATGGATGAACCAGAGTGTGTTTCCAAGTCAGTGGACCACATAAATAGAAGTGCTAACTTTAAATGAATAACTATCTGTTTCAGTTTAGGCCCATATATTCAGTGGTCTGACTCATATGAACAGGATGACTGAAATTGTGCTTTAAGATTACCGGATATCCAAATATTTTTAAGTAGCTGTTGTCCTGCTGAATATTAACTCCTTGTGTTTTATCCAATACAATGGCAGCTTTATTTGCATCAACAATGGGGGAAACATTTTTGGATTTAATCTGTAAAATAATTTACACCTCCCTGATCTTGAATGAACCTGGTGTTTTTCCTCTCATCAGTTCTAAGCCCTAGCTGTTCAGAAATGTATTATCAGATTACTAGAATAAAAAAACAGACCATAAGTATCATTTAATTTTTGGCAGCACAATTGGTAAGTGATATAAACACAATTCACTTCAGCTGTACCTTCCTCATTCTGTATAGCATGAGGCAACTTACATGTATGTGGAGGAGTGGCCAAGTGGTTAGAGCACTTGCAATCCAGAGGTGGCCAATTCAAACCCACTGCTGCTCCTTATGATCTTGGGCAAGTCGCTTAACCCTCCATTTCCTCAGGTATAAACTTAGATTGTGAGCCCTCCTGGACCAGAGAAATATCCAGTGTACCTACTACTACTTATCATTTCTATAGCTCTACTAGACGTACGCAGCGCTGTACACTTGAACATGAAGAGACAGTCCCTGCTCGACAGAGCTTACAATCTAATTAGGACAGGCAAACAGGACAAACAAGAGATAAACCGACAGTGTTCATGGCAGAGGTTAATTTATGTTTCAACATTTTTATTGATGACAAATAACTTATAGACATACAACAACCTGACTGTAACTCACCTTGAGCTACTACTGAAAAAAGTGTGAGCAAAATCTAAAATAAATAATGTATAAGATCCAACTATTAGCCAACATCTTGATAGCCTGTGCTGGGGTATCTGCATAAGTCTGGAAGAAGGACATTGTATGTATGTGATTCCCATGGGCAATCTCTTAAATGGAAATGGATTGCTTTTGGGAGTCACAAGAATGGATTGCCTGAGTCTGCCTGCCTTATCAATGTTTCTGGTATCATCCATCAACTAAACTGGATACAGTTAATGCTGTCTGACCCTCTTCAGCCCATTATGGTGATCTCCATTCATGGCTGTAAGACTTTAGGCCAATCCTCCCTCATCAATCAATGCATTATTGAAAGCTAGAAACACAGGAACATAGAAAATGACAGCAGATAAAGATCATATGGACTATGAAGCCTATCCATCTATATCAACTACTAAGCTTCAGCTTACTGGAACGTGTTAATGTTGATTTAGAATGAAGGAACTCAGGGGTCCTTTTACTAAGGTGTGCTGAAAAATGACCTGCGCAAGTGTAGGCATGTGTTTTGGACGTGCACAGATCCATTTTTCAGCGCACTTGTAAAAAATGTCTTTTTTTGGCTGAAAATGGCCGTGCGGCAAAATAAAAATTGGCGCACGTCCATTTTGGGTCTAAGACCTTACCGCCACCCATTCACTTAGCGGTAAGGTTTCATGTGTTAACTGGGCAGTAATTGTCAATGTGCATACACTGTTGATTAGCGCCTGGTTAGTGCCACGGGTTCGAAAATAAAAAATATTTTCAGACATGCATGGCGGGCGGGCGTAAAAAATGGAATTACTGCCCGGGCCACGTGGTAGCTGGGCGGTAGTTCCAAATTGAAATGCGCTGTGCACGCATAGGCAGCAATGCAGCTTAGTAAAAGGGCCCCTCAGATTACAGACTGCAATGTAAATTCCACAGTTAAAACTAGGTAAAAAATGGAAGAAGAAGCTGGGGGGCCCTTTTACTAAGTCGTGTAGACGCCTACGCATATACAACATGAGTCAATTTGGAACTACGGCCTGGCTACCACGTGGCCTGGGTGGTAATTCCATTTTTTACGTTTGTCCGCTACGCGCGTCCCAAAAATGTTTTTATTTTTAAACACGCAGCACTAACTGGGCAATAATCAGCAGTGTATGCGTGTTGACAATTACCACCCGGTTAATGTGTGAGACCTTACCACTAAGTGATTGGGTGGTGGTAAGGTCTCAGACCCAGAATGGACGCACGCCAATTTTTCTTTTGCCGCACGTCCTTTTTTGGCAAAAAAGGGACTTTTTTTATAGGTACGCTGAAAAATGGATCTGCATGCATCCAAAACATGCACCAATACCAGCGCAGGCCATTTTTTAGCGCACCTTAGTAAAAGGGCCCCTAAGTGACTTGCTGAAAATTTCCAAAGGGGTGCCATCTTAATCTGGAGTAGCAAAATAACAGAGGCTGATGGTGGCACCTTATATTTTGAGCCACAGAAACCAAAAAATCAGTGAAAAATATTGATCCCAAAATGTAAAAGTATATACTGATTTCTTTAGGGCATAAACAGGCTTATTTTCGAAAGAGAAGGGCGCCCATCTTCGAACACAAATCGGGAGATGGGCATCCTTCTCTCAGGGTCGCCCAAATCGGCATAATCGAAAGCCAATTTTGGGCATCCTCAACTGCATTCCATCGCGGGGATGACCAAAGTTCACGGGGGCGTGTCAGCACCGTAGCGAAGGCAGGACTGGGGTGTGATTAAGAGATGGGCGTCCTCGGACGATAATGGAAAAAAGGGCGTCCCTGACGAGCACTTGGCCGACTTCACTTGTTCCATTTTTTCTTGCGACCAAGTCTTGAAAAGATGCCCGAACTGACCAGATGACCACCGGAGGGAATTGGGGATAACTTCCCCTTACACCCCCAGTGGTCACCAATCCCCTCCCACCCTAAAAAAGAACTTTAAAAATATATTTTGCCAGCCTCTATGCCAGCCTCAAATGTCATACCCAGCTCCATCACAGCAGTATGCAGGTCCCTGGAGCAGTTTTAGTGGGTGCAGTGCACTTCAGGCTGGCGGGCCCAGGCCCATCCCCCCTTACCTGTTACACTTGTGGTGGTAAATGTGAGCCCTCCAAAACCCACCAGAAACCCACTGTACCCACATGTAGGGGCCCCCCTTCACCCCTTAGGGCTATGGTAGTGGTGTACAGTTGTGGGTAGTGGGTTTTGGGGGGCTCAGCACCTAAGGTAAGGGAGCTATGCACCTGGGAGCAATTTGTGAAGTCCACTGCAGTGCCCCCTAGGGTGCCCGGTTGGTGTCCTGGCATGTGAGGGGGACCAGTGCACTACGAATTCTGGCTCCTCCCATGACCAAAGGGCTTGGATTTGGTCGTTTTTGAGATGGGTGTCCTCGGTTTCCATTATGGCTGAAAACCGGAGACGACCATCTCTAAGGTCGACCTAAATGTTGAGATTTGGGCGTCTCCGACCGTATTATCGAAACGAAAGATGGACGCCCATCTTGTTTCGATAATACGGATTTCCCCGTCCTTTCACGGGGCCGTCCTGTGAGGACGCCCTCATGAAAACATGGGCGCCCCCGTTCGATTATGCCCCCTCAAAGTTTATTTTGTACCCTATATTTTGAGGACTCATTATTAGATGCATCACTTCATATGCTTATTCTGACCCAGACTGTCTAATGCCTCTATCAGGATACTGAAACAGAAATGATGTAATGACTGTGCGATAGTAACCTCATATATGAATTATATAGCTCTACAGAGTTTTGATGATCTGATCCTACAGGAGCACATCCATTAATTAATTAAAATTTGACATTTTGCCCTTGCCTTTTGTGACATTTATCCACAATCTCCCCACAGCAGCCTGATTCTGGTTGATGATTAATTTGATCCAACTATGGGTTGTTTCTGTCATGCACATTATGAGGAATATGAGGGTGCGAGGGAGAATGAAGGCACATGGAGGAACGAGGAGGCTCGAGAGGGAGGGAGACTGGGTAGAGATGCAGATGATATCTTATTATACCTGTCTTGGGCTGAGCTGTCTCTCCTGTTTCTCTTCAATATGATTCAAACGTATGGTCCCCTCTCTGGGTACAGTGTAAATTGGGATAAATCAAAATTAATACCAATCAATGCCTGATGTAACAAAACTCAAATTCCATTACAGTCAATAAGATGGTGTAACACTAGAACATACTTAGTAATCCAGTTTTCTTCAATCCCTGCATCATACTCCCCTTGCTATTTCCAAAGAGTTTGTACTTATGAGTAAATGAAGTGCTAGTACACTAGGGGGGTAATTCTGAAAAAGTCGCCCAAATTTAGGTGATAGGATGCTGCGTGCTAAGCGCAAATAACGTCTGCAATTGAATTATGGAATCCCAGGGTTAGTGGGCATTTGCTCGCCAATATTTAAGTGTGGCAGCTTATGCAGTTTTAGTGGGTGCAGTGCACTTCAGGCATGCGGACCCAGGCCCATCCCCCCCTACCTGTTACACTTGTGGTGGTAAATGTGAGCCCTCCAAAACCCACCAGAAACCCACTGTACCCACATGTAGGTGCCCCCTTCACCCCTAAGGGCTATGTTAGTGGTGTACAGTTGTGGATAGTGGGTTTGGGGGGGGGTTGGGGGGCTCAGCACAAAAGGTAAGGGAGCTATGTACCTGGGAGCAATTTATGACGTCCACTGCAGTGCCCCCTATAGTGCCTGGTTGGTTTCCTGGCATGTGAGGGGGACCAATGCACTACGAATGCTGGCTCTTCCCACGACCAAAGGGCTTGCATTTGGTTGTTTCTGAGATGGGTGTCCTTGGTTTCCATTTGTTTGTCGCTGATCTTGTTCCAGTGTCTGAGAGATGCCATCTGCTTCAGGTTGTCAGTTAGAGATCATTTGATTAGAAAGCGGTCTATCCATGATAGAGATGTTATCTCAGCACTGCTATATTTTACCTCCTTGCAGAACACCCATGTGACCCTTTTTGTGGGCTGGAAAATTGATCAGCTGTGTAAATACTTGTGCTGTCATCATGTCCAGGAAGGTAACTGTGGTGGTATCTGGGGTTTGGTTATATAGATTAAACTCCCTCTTGATTACCAGCCTGAAGAAACTCAGGGTCACCTCTGTAATCAGACTGAGGAGTTCTTGCACAGATGATGTGTTATGAATTAGTCGGTATATCATGACCAGCCAGATTGGTTTCTCTTCTTCTTGCGGCATTAAAAATGATTCAGATTTAGTTAGATGGGAGATGGCAATTCTATGCATGTGCATTGAAGACAATATTGCAAACTGAAAACAGCACTCATGAGTCATTGATTAATTTCCACTTTTCGTGGAATTTAGGATGCCTTGTAGTCAAATATGAAGCAGAGAACTCAAAGAAAGCTAATACCGTGGACACCTGGAAAGCAGTCTGGAAACTGATGCTGGAGTTTTGTGCATCTGCTTTTGAATGCTCTTGTTTCTTTTCTTGTTGGATTAATCAGATGGACTTCTGGGTGTCTGCTATAGAAGTAGATCAACATATGCAACGTGGGTAGCAGCTGCTGGGTGAAGGGCAGGAGAGGCAATGGATCTGTTTTGGGGATTTATGTTGTTATAAAATGTTGAAAATAAAAGTAAAAAAAAATTCTCACAAAAATGCAGTACCTCTTAACACTTTCAAGATTTGCAATAGTAACTAATAACAAATTTTGCAAGATCACACTTTGCAATTGTGTTCACATTGTTCCCTCTAGCATTAACATCAACTGCATCGATATTGAAAGCAATTTAAATAGGCCATGACCAGTTAAATTACTTGTGCAGAGCTATTCACTAATATTTAGCAGCAATTAACCAGTTAGTGCCACTGTATGGGTGGTTTAGGGCAGAGTCAGCAAGCCTGCCTCTTCTCCCAAGTCTTTAATAGATAAGGTGACTGACTATACACTCATTCTGCACCTGGACTAGCTTGCTACACACACTATAACTTAGATCAGTTCCTTATCTCTTACTTAACTATACAAAGAACTTGCCTTGAGTTTAGCTAACCATCTAATTATCCCAACTGACTCTGAACCACGCATCTCGTTCCCATCATATACCTGCTCTTGGTCCCTCAGCTATATGTTAAGCTATATTTTAGGCAATCTTTAGCATCTTATCTACAGTATATTAGTTGAATGTTCTAATGCATGCTTGTTAGGGGTATCATTAGTATTATGCTAACATTGTATTATATCTCTGGTATTTGAATTCCAGTACTGTTAAATGTGTATAGTTTTGATATTGTTTCATGGTAGTTCTATTATTAGGTTTCAATTTACTGTTTTTGAATTTATCTCATTTATTGTATTTATGTTTATACTTGGTTATTTTACTATTATGCTGTTAAAAAAATTGTAAGTTTTAAGTTAAACTGTACCTGCTGTACGCCGCCTTGGGTGAATGTCTTCATAAAGGTGGTTAATAAATCCCAATAAATAAATAATGTTATTAATTGCTATATTCAACACTTAACCACCTAAGTTACTACTACTACTACTTATCATTTCTAAAGCGCTACTAGACATGCGTAGCTCTGTACACTTGAACATGAAGAGACAGTCCCTGCGCGACAGGGCTTACAATCTAATTAGGACAGATAAACATGACAAACAAGAGAGAAGGGAATATTAAAGTGAGGATGATAAAATAAGGGTTCTGAACAAGTGAATAAGGGTTAGGAAAAAAGCAGCATCAAAAAGGTGGGTTTTTAGCATAGATTTGAAGACGGCCAGAGATGGAGCTTGACATACCGGCTCAGGAAGTCTATTCCAGGCATATGGTGCAGCAAGATAAAAGGAACGGAGTCTGGAGTTAGCAGTGGAGGAGAAGGGTGCAGATAAGAGAGATTTACCCAGTGAGTGGAATTCCTGGGGAGGAATGTAGGGAGAGATGAGAGTGGAAAGGTACTGAGGAGCTGCAGAGTGAATGAACTTATAGGTCAATAAGAGGAGTTTGAACTGTATGCAGAAACGGGATATGAAGCCAATGAAGTGACTTGAGGAGAGGGCTAATATGAGCATAACGACACTGGCGGAATATTAGTTGTGCAGCAGAATTTTGAACAGATTGAAGAGGAGAGAGATGGCTAAGTGGGAGACCTGTGAGAAGCAAGTTGTAATAGCTTAAGTGAGAGGTGATAAGAGTGTAGATGAGGGTTCTCGTAGTGTGCTCAGAAAGGAAAGGGTGAATTTTGGTGATATTATAGAGAAAGAAACGACAGGTTTTAGCAGTCTGCTGAATATGTGCAGAGAAGGAGAGGGAGGAGTCGAAGATGACCCCAAGGTTACGAGTTGATGAGACAGGAAGGATGAGAGTGTTATCCACAGAAATAGAGAATGGGGGAGGAGGAGAGGTTGGTTTAGGGGAAAAGATAAGAAGCTCAGTCTTGGTCATGTTTAGTTTCAGATGGCACTGAGACATCCAGGCAGCAATGTTAAGTTAAGCATATTACACTTAAATTACATGACCAATAAGTATTCCATACAAATATCACACTATTTCCCTATATTTGAACATGTATACAAATATTATTTTAACTGATGATTAGTATAGTAAAAACTTCAGATTGTTATCACATTTTACACAGTTGCAAGATTGCTTCTCTCCTGTGATATTTACCTTGCTTTAAAGACTATCCTCCACATACCAGGGACCGTTGAGCATGTGATTTCCATGGAAAGTGTTGTGTGTATCCTGAGAGTGCTATATTGATAATTAGCACATCAGACAGCAACAGAATATGGCAGCCACTCATCCCACCTGAGATAAGAGGGAGCTGCCTCAGTGTTGTATCTGCACTTTATGACCAGTGTGAAATCTTTTCTCTTAGTCTCTTCTAAAGCCATTCAACAAAGGAAAAGTTTTCATTATATGGCTGTCAAGATTTCCTTTGATTTAAGATTGTTATGTTTCTACAACTGCTCGGTTCTTCATTGAAATCCAATACCACTGAGCTGCTGTTAGATGCATCATCCTGGTTCAGGGAAAAAATTGTTCTTCAAATGGCTTTATATTTGGAAGAGCTCCATTTTCATTCTCCACATTATTTCTTTCTTCAGCACAAAATGCATTTGGATTATTTGAACTGATGCTTTCTTACAAACAAAACTGCTTTTACCTGAGTCTTCAATTTGTTCCCTTTCTAGATGATTCTAAGTCATTTTGTAAAACAAATGTTCTAAGTTGACAGTATCGCTATGTTCATGAGATTCTCTTCAAATATCTTCTTAATTCAAACTCAGATTAGTCTAAATTTATATTAAATTTATATTAATAAATGGAGGAAAAAGACCTCAAATGTCCTTGCTTGGCAGCAAGTCAATTTTCTTTAGTGCCGGCACTTATAGGATTCCAGTCTTCTCATCGGTCTAAAAACCTCCACAATTTTTTGTTAAGTTTTGTTTATTGTGATATTTTATCTATATTATTTATTTATTTATTTATTATATTTATACCCTGTGCTTTCCCGCTCATCGCAGGCTCAATGCGGCTTACATAGTAACAAGAGAATACAATCTATAGTAAACGAATCAACAAAGGGGGTATGTGATAGGACAAATGAACAAGGAGTAAATGGGATAGAAGAGGTATGAGAAAAAGGATAGGGATAGGTAAGGCAGTGGAGCGGTTAAGGAGAAGATGGGAAGAGCATGGAGGGTAAGAAGGTTGGTAGGATATATTTCTGAGTCATTGTAGATAGTGGTTATATGTATTGTGCAGTTCAATTTTCATTTGTTATACAAACCTTCATAATTATTGTTCAAGTCTTCATAGAAAATAGCACTAAAGCCAAGCAAGGAAATCTGAGATCTTTTCCCTCCATTTATTAATATAAATTTAATATAAATTTAGACTAATCTGAATTTGAATTAAGAAGATATTTGAAGAGAATCTCACGAACATAGTAATACTGTCAGCTTAGAACATTTTTTTTAGAGACTGATTTGTTACCAGCATAGAGTCTAGAGATAGGTTTAACTAAGTCATTTTGGACAGACTGAGCCAATCCTGGTTTTCACTCATTGCATCAGTAGATTTGTAAGTTTCAACAGCTGTAAAATCAGGACCATGTGTGTAGTGAGATAAAGCCAAGACTGAATCAGACTCTGTGATGACCTGGGCACCTCTTGTTACAACTAGTCTTCATTCCCCATGTTATTACAATTGGTGAAATGGTCTTCTGTGGGACAATTTTATATAGTGCCCCCTTCAGGTAAAGGAGAGGTATTTTACTGACAAGGTGGGGGGTGGGGGTACCTGGTAGAAGAATTTACATGATCACCCTGCTCCCCAGGTCACTAGACCAGGTGCAATCCTGTAGAAGAAGGGAGTTCTTGCCTGTAAGGGATCAAACAGTGTCCAAATTACCCAACCCACCCTCAACTCTCCTGCAGGGTAAATTGGTGAAAGATAGGGTGGCATTGTGGGTCCCAAGACACTTGTTGCTTGTTCAGCAGTGTCATGAGTGACGTTTCTCACCAGTTCAATAGTATCTATTTTAACAGTAGGTCAGATTCTGATCCTGAGTTAAAAGAAGATTTAGTTTTGTATTTAAAGCTCACCTTCTCAACCTCCTTGGAGATAGAGGTCTGCTTGGAACTGTATGCCATCATGCCATTAGCTTGCCTTAATTGCCCTAATGGGAGTAAATGAATCCTGTATAGTGTGGAGGCCCTTGATCATTTTCAGGCCTTAATTGTAAACTGGTAGATTGGTCATTTGAGAGACAACAATGTAGGGCTCTGGACTCCGGTGAGTTGACAACTTGTGCTCGCCAGGGACTCCTAACACTCTTAAGAGTACTTTGCTACCAGGTTGCAAGTCTTTAGCTTTTTCATGAGCATCATACCTGGGTTTGATACTAGCATTCTGTCATTTTGCAGTGTCTGATGCAGCTTGAGAGGCAGTATTCAAGTGTTCGTCAAGATTTTTTATATACTTTGTATCAGAGTTTCTCAACCTAGTCCTCAGAGAACCCTCACACCAGTCTGGTTTTCCAGATATCCGCAATGAATATGCATGAGATATATTTGCATATGGAGGCAGTGCATGCAAATATATCTCATGCACATTCATTGTGGCTATTTTGAAAACCAGACTGGCTTGGGTTTCCCTGAGGACTAGATTGTGGCATCATTTTTAGTGCAGTTATAGGCATGTACCAATCACTGACATGTTGCCTTCACACCTGTTTCTGCTTTGGGTTCAGGGTGCTTAACATATCTAGTACAGTTTTTCAGTTAAAGTGATCAGGCTGTGGTTCGCTTTGAGGGTACTGTATGCAACCTCTGGATGCTGCACATTTTCAGCATTTCTTTGAGCAACTGGCTCTCAAAATCATGGCCTTGGTCAAAGTGGATGTGGTTCAAGAAATCATAATGAATGAAATACTTGGTCCAAGATACCTTGGTAACTGTAGGGCTTACTGATCTTTGGTAGGAAAACCTTGAATGTTTTTTTGAGAAAGGATAGGATGGATAGGAGGAGGAGGAGTAGAAGAGAGGAAAGCAATAAGGGGCAGGTGCATACAAACATGGAAGGAACTACTATAGCCAGGGGTGTGCTGGTAAATTTTTAACAACGGGCTCTCTCTCCGGGCATAGCCGGCCCTGAAATTTTGTGTGCGGGGGGGGGGGGGGGGAGAATACATGTCTCTCTCTCCCCTCCCTTGTGCGGGCACACTAGGAATACCTTCTCCGAGCCCTACCAGCCAATAAATGGACTGCCACCATTCTCTGCTGCTTGTTTCTGGCTCTGAGCAGCATGATGGAACCTTCTTGCGCTTGCATGAAAAGTCCCAGCCTGATGCTCAGAGTCAGAAACAAGGAGCAGGGGGGAGCAGCAGCAGTCTATTTACTTGGCTGGTGGGGCCAGCATCACTGCCAGCAAAGTAAAAGAGAATTCAGGAGGGGGCCCAAGCCCACATTTTGGGAGTCAGTTGTTAAAGTAGCCATGGGGAGGCCTACTTTAACAACCGGCTCCCAAAATTCTTAAAAACTTAACAAACGGCTCTCGCGAGCCCGTGAGAGCCCGCTCCAGCACACCACTGACTATAGCCAACTTCTGTGGAAGAGGCCAGATCCAGCAAAAAATCTCCAACACCCAGGAGGAGAATGACCTCATTATGGAGCAGGTTATTCACTATTATAAGGTCCTTCTCTATGGATGATAGTCTTTTAGTATGGAAAAGGCTGTCAAAGACATTATATGGAAAAAAAAACTTTACGCAGATGTGGGCATCCTTGGAGTTGCAAATTGGTTCATCACTGAGTGCTGCCATAAGAACTCAGTATTGGCCATTCTCTACCCATCCAGCCAGTTTCCTTCTATTCCAAGCCCCCTTCTGACCTTTGACTCCCACAAGTCCCCCAGATAAGATGGAAGCAGGACCCCTCATTACCTGCTCCTGCTCAGTTTCAGCTATGCTGGAGACCAAATAAAAGACCTCTTTAAAATCTAAAAATGCTACACTAGCTCTTTCCCCTTTTAAAGATTCTTACTCATTAAAACAAAAATATTAAAGAGTGATAAGGGAACATTTGGTTATGCAGTTAGCAACTCACTGGGTGCAGGGCTGATATATTAGTTTGGGCGGGAGGCGAGTTTTGACTGTTTTGTGCTATGGTTGACATAGTAAAATGTTTAAAGTCTTTGTACCACAGACTGGCGCATAATTGAAACTGGTAGATACCTATATTTGTATGGAAATAGCCTAAGTAACAGCGAAAAAAAAAAATTTTCGTACGCTACCCGTAAGTAGATAACGGGTACAGGTGTACAGTGTGCAAGTAACGATGGTTCTCACAGAGGAAGAGTGTATAGGCAAGGGGCTATCAGACACAAGGCCCTTTGCCCTTTGCGATGTATTCTCTTGAACTGTTCTGGATATGGTGTCACAGGTCTTATTATGTATTAGCCATTTCCTTTTGTGTATAATTTTATAAAAACCTCAATAAACAAATTTGAACTAAAGAGTGATAAGGTTCCCAAGCATTTCTAGCCATTCTGTCTCTCCTGCTCCTCTCACATCCTTTTATTAAATTTATGTGTAACTTTTAAAAAAAATCACTATTATAATAATTCCTTCAACGATTTCCTCTAGTCTTCAACCAACTTCATCCAAAGGATTTGGCCTGATGAAGAGGCTCCAATCATTAATACCTTAACTTAGCTGAACAAATAGGTCTTAGCTGCCACCTGCTTGCTGGCATTTGTAGCTGGATGGATGAAAGATCATTCTGTACCTCACTGAAATCTGACTTCAATTATGAGGGATCCCACATGTTGTTTTCCATGACTGCAATTCCTCACTGACTTTTTACTTGTGACTTTCTCATCTGGCAGCGGTCATGCAAGCTGATTATGGGAAATAACACAAGACTTTTTTTTTTGGTTGCTGCAAATACAAGCCAATGGCAGCCATTGTGATGTACTGGTTATTAAACACAGGTCAGCGGAGAGGCTCCATGGAAATGCATCACTGTCTGGACAGCAGACTAACTGAAAGATGAGCTTGTCCACAGATCAGCCTAATCAGCCTGAAGATACTGAAGTCACTAAGCTGGAACTCTGATAAGAGAACAGTGGAAGAGGCAGCCCGGATTTGTGACTAGTGAGGAAGCTGGAGAGGGTTAGGAATAAAATGTTGCATAGAACAAAAATAAATGTGAAGAAAAGGGACTAAAATGTCTGACATCAGAATTTTCAATATTGTATTTAGCTTTGGCCAAATATTTAAAGGCAGAAGTGTCTAGGAAGGTCATATGATGTTGGTGGGGCTGGGCTGGTCCACCAGGTAGCTGGGTGGGTGAGGGGGAGTTGATTCTCACTGTGCTGCCTTAAATGAACACACTTGCCCAATTTGCCTCTTTCATCCTGCTCACCTACTTGTCCTGTTTGTCTGCCTTGATTAGATTGTAAACTCTGTTGATCAGGGACTGTCTCTTACATGTTCAGTGTACAGTGCTGCGCATGTCTAGTAGCGCTATAGAAATGATAAGTAGTAGTAGTAGTAGATTTTGGCCGCCGAGAGTTGAAGCAGCCTCGTGAGACTGCAACTCTCGGTGGCCATTTTGAAACGCCGAGAGCTGGACTCACCACAGGATGCAGGGCAGCTGGCAGCAGCGCTCCAGGCAGGAAAGAGGGGGCTCTTTCCTGCCCCAAAGAGGTACCTCTAGACCATCAGGGATAGTAGAGTAAGGGGAGGGGAGATGACGGAGGGAGTGGAGATGACAGGGGGGAGGCAAGGTGATTGGGGGAGGAGGGGAATATGTGAAAGGGGGGGGCGATGGCGTGAAAGGGGTGGGGCAGGGGCGTGGAAGGGGCGGGATAGGGGATGTGAAAGGGGCGGGGCAAGTGTCCTCTTTTTATGAGGACAAAAAATGGTAACCCTACCCAGTGGTCACGAAACCCCTTCCCACCCTCAAATAATTTTTTTAAAATATTTTTTCCAGCCTCTATGCCAGCCTCAAATATCATACCCAGCTCCATGACAGCAGTATGCAGGTCCCTGGAGCACTTTTAGTGGGTGCAGTGCACTTCAGGCAGGTGGACCCAGGCCCATCCCCCCCCCACCTATTACACTTGTGGTGGTAAATATGAGCCCTCCAAAACCCACCCGAAACCCACTGTACCCACAACTAGGTGCCCCCTTCACCCATAAGGGCTATGGTATTTATTTATTTATTTATTTGTAGCATTTGTATCCCACATTTTCCCACCTATTTGCAGGTTCAATGTGGCTTATATTTGCCATAATGGCTGTTGCCATTTCCAGGTAACAGAATTACAAATGGTATTGCATTAAGGAGCATACATACATGGTAACATACATGGTGCATACATACATGGTAACATATGTGTAACATAGTGTATATGGAACAGATCATGATATATTATATACCATGTGAATACATACATGTAGTGGTGTACAGTTGTGGGGAGTGGGTTTTGGGGGGCTCAGTACACAAGGCAAAGGAGCTATGCACCTGGGAGCAATTTCTGAAGTCCACTGCAGTGTCCCCTAGGGTGCCCGGTTGGTGTCTTGGCATCTCAGGGGGACCAGTGCACTACGAATGCTGGCTCCTCACGCCGACCAAAGGGCTTGCATTTGGTCGTTTCTGAGATGGGCATCCTCGGCTTCCATTATGGCTGAAAATCGGGGACAACCATTTCTAAGGACGACCATCTCTAAGGTGGACCTAAATTTCGCGATTTGGGCCTCCCCGACCATATTATCGAAACAAAAATTGGACGCCCATCTTCTTTTGATAATACGGGTTTCCCCACCCCTTCACCGGGACGTCCTTAGGAAAACTTGGGCGCCCCTTTCGATTATGCCCCTCATAGTTACACATGCATTATGCACATACATGTTTAGAATATTAGCTTATATTTCATAAATGGTGCGCAACTTGGAGCACTGTTTATGAAATAGTACTCCACGCTGATTTTCTTCAGCGCCATTTACTGAACTTAGTCCTATGTCTTAAAGCTGTTTTTGCTGAATAGTGACAATGTTTTGCCAGCACTTCATACTTGGTCAGTTTACTATTGTTATGCTGTTTACAAAATTGCAAGTTTTATGTTAAACTGTACCCGCTGTACACCACCTTCGGTGAATCTCTTCGTAAAGGTAGTTAATAAATCCCCAAAAATAAATAGCTTTGTGGTTTTACATGTCAGCCATTATGCCAGCTCTATGGCAGGTGTAACTTTGGCCAATTAAATGTTAGGCATGCCAATGGTGGGTTACACATATTCTATAATGGCATCCTGGCACACAGATGCTGTTATAGAATTGGTGCTCAGCATGTGCCAGCAATGTGTCTAACATGTAGTGCTCAGAAAACGGTCAAAAAGGAGAGCTTTACTGCTGTGTACAAGGGAAACAAACAAGTCTTGAATGAAGATGTGCTTTTAGCAGCGTCGTACCAAGGGCGGGGCGGTGGAGGTGGTCGGCCCCGGGTCCACGCCGCTGGAGGGGTGCAGAGAGCAGCTCCGGGGCAGAAGGAGCAGGGAGCCAGCGGAGCCAAGAGCCGTGCAGCTGCTCGCAGCAGCCAAGAATGCATCCGGGGGGAGGGGGTTGATGCGCTGCGGGGGAGGTGTCATTGCACCAGGAGGGGGGTCGTGCTGCACCCGGGGGGGGAGGGGTGCGCATCGGCGATCCACCCTGGGTGGCAGCCGACCTAGGATCGTCACTGGCTTTTAGCCACTCGTGTGAGTATTTTATAAAGCAAAGCAGGTGCTTACTTTTCTTCATAAAATAGTTATAAAATAAATGCAATTTGGTTGCCTTAAACTGGGTGCTTGTTTGCAAAATGACCTTCTTAAGCTCCTATAATAAATAAAGAGACCTTTTTACAAAGGTGCTTAAGGGCCTACACACGTGCAGTACACATCAAACCAGCATTACCGCCCAGCTAGCACATGCGCCTGGTGGTAATTCCGAGTTTGGCGCACACTGAAAACACGCAGTAGAAAAATTATTTTCTATTTTCTACCGTGGAGGCGTTCCGTGTGGTAATCGGCAGTTGGCATGTGCTGGACGTTCGCTGTTTTTCATTTTGCCGCACATCCATTTCCCAACCCCCCCCCCCCCCCCCAAAATACCCTTTTTTCCAGACGCGCTGGAGAAAGTTCCAGTGCATGTCCAATACTCGTGCCCGCACTACTGCAGCCCACTTTTTGGTGTGCCTTTGTAAAAGGACCCCTAAGTGAGTAAATTTCTTGAAAAAGGCAGTAAATGAATCCTAATAAATACATCTTAGTGAAACAACTAAAGATACTTGGTATAATAATTGATTCCTACATGTTATTTGACATCCAAGTCTAAGCAGTCATCACATAAACCTTTATAGCAATGTGGAAACTAAAAAGAATCAGGAATGTCTTCCCTAATGATATGTTTAGAACCTTAGTACAAACATTAGTATTATCACATTTTTGATTATTGCAATGCCAATTAGACTGTCTGTAAGGAATCTTCCTTGAAAAAACTGCAGACAGCTCAAAATACAGCAGCCGGATTAGTCTACTAGGTTACGAGATTCAAAAGTGCAGCCCTTTGCTTATAAAGTTACAATGACTACCAGTCAAAGCCAGAATAGCATTCAAACTTTGCACATTTGTTTTCAAAACTCTATGAGCCAGATGCACTAAGCTTTAACGAGCGCGCCTTTTACACGTTCTGGGCGCACGGCTATGACTCACACGCGCACACTAACCACGCCTACATCGCCTACACCGAATGAATCTGTGCGCATGCGTTTCCTACTCCGCTACACCAAAATAACAAAACTATCGCGCATCCCACTTTCGAATACCGCACCAAACATTTCAGAGCCGTTTCTTTTGGTGCATTCTTCGTTGTTTCAAATTCGTTAACCACTTTTACGATTTTCATTATTTTACGTTTGCTTGATGCATCTCCCTCTATATGGCTTAACCCCTGATTATATACAACCTTTAATTCATCTCCCCCTTTGCAACACTCTCCCTGGTTCAAGAGATTATCTAACCCTCCACTATCCAAGTTGCAAAAATCTACAAGTCAATCTACTTGTCAGGATTCTCATACCAAATGGTGGAATTCCCTCCCAAAATTCATCAGACGGGAACCTAACTATTTGATATTCCAGGAATATCTTAAAGCCTCTCTGTTTAAGCAACTTCTCAAGGATGATCATAATTAATTTAAACCCCTAATTGTACAATTATTCCAATTTCTCAGTTCCATTCTAATTGTTATTATACATGGATGACTATAAATTTTGCATCTAGCATTCGTTTCCATATTACACATTGTAATTCTCAATCCTCATCTGCTTTGTTATTACTACTTAATTTATACTAATCCGCATCACTTTTTGTACTGTTAATTACAATTTGTTAGCCACATTGAACCTGATCTATTGGGATAATGTGGGATATAAATTAAATGATTAAATAAATAAAAATAAATAAACATGGATCTAGAATAAAGTTCTACATTTTTACTTTATGAAAAATGATTACAAATCTTTTCAGAAAGGGAGATTGCAGAGTATAGGAATTCATTATGATGCATCAAAACCCAGTTTTAAAAACTGAGAATGACCAAAGCTTCACTACAGAAACTGGGACACAGGCAGCTCTGTACAATCCAGCAGTGGTTCATTGTCCCCAGGAGAAGCTGGTGATTTGGTAGGTGTGGCTGGGCTGACTGTAAGTCATTGTGTGGAGGACTGGAGAGGGATGAGCCTGGCTCTTTCTGCTGAGCTCAGTTAATCAGATCCTGCTGTCTGTCTCTCAGATGCTGAGGGCCCATTCACTCCACTCTTTTGTTTCCTAATGCTGTTTCAGAGGCAGCATAATTAAAAGGATGCTGGAAAAAGCAACAAAGCACTTAATGGTGTTTAGTGCCAAACCATTCTTTAGTATTATAAATGGAGCTTATTAGCACCAAATTGTTTGACTAAAGAGGCAGAATCAGCAAGAAACTAAGCATTATAAGTTTTTACAGCTCTCGTCTCAGCAAAATGCACCTTCTTGCATGTCTTTCCTACGTTTTCAGTATTGGAAACTTCTTTGCAAGCAGAGTTCTGCCCCAGACCTGCTAACTAAATCCAAGTCATTTGTCACACTGTGAGTCATCTGGGTCTTTATATTTTAACTCCCTTCTCTAGAGGAATCATGTCAGAAAGGCAATTGGGAGGGGGGTAGGGGAGAGAATAGCCAGTACATGTGCCCTGGCCCAGCTGATTCATAGGCTCTGGCTTATTCAGTCTGGTGCCCGAACGCCTGAAGAGGTCGTCCGGGCTGCGCTCGGGGGTTTTAAACCCCCTCTTGAACTCCTCCCTTACCAGCGGGGTGCCCTTGTGTGGCGGGAAACCTGTCCGCCCCGCCTCCACTTGCACCCCGCTGGCCCCCCAGCGCGCATGCCCGTTGGGGCACGGTGCCATGTTATATGCGGCTCCATGCACCCACGGGCACTGCACCTATCTTTTCTACTTTTAGTTATTATTTAGTTTCTACATGATAATTTTAGTTTTTATTCAGTTTTCATTCTGACAATATTTCTTTAGACATAGTTTATAGAATCACATTAAATAGGAACAAAGGTATAACAAATAGCAAGTATACTTAGTTCCATCCCAGATCAATGCTACAGTGCTTATAAACTAACACAGGCTGGTAGAAGAAATCACTACAAGGGAGAGCAGAGGGAGTAAAAAAGGCTAAGGAAGAAGGAGAAGGTATTTATTTGAAGTGTTAGAGCATCACACATTTTAACTCACTATAGTGTGTGCTATCACTTGGTTGCCATCATTAGTACAAATTCACCTTTAGGACTGCTAAACAGAGTAGTATATAGAACAGGCATAATCATTCTAAGTAGAGCAAATGTCTTGCCTTCTAAGGAATTCTGCTTCAATTCTCTGGATTTATACTGATAAACTACAAAACACACATAACTAACAATAATAACAAAAAAAATGTATTTACAAGAATGAAATATACACTAAAATGGAAACAGAAATAATTAGGCTGTAAAAGTTACATCAAAGTGTCTAGAACATGACCACATCAAAGATTTGAATAAAAGTTCTGCTCGAGTGGTATTGAGCTCACTTTGCGTTTTATCCACAAGCATGGTTGAAGCCTTCAGTGCATTTGTTAGTTTGTTTATGCTCATTGTCATTACACACAGACAAGGCAAGAAAAGTGGGAGTTGGACTACAAGTGCCAAAGACTGGAAAGATGCATACTTGATTTCAAAAGGTTTATTGAGTAGAAAGACTCAATAAACCTTTTGAAATCAAGTATACATCTTTCCAGTCTTTGGCACCCGTGGTCCACCTTCCACTTTTCTTGTCTTATCTGTGTGTTCTCCCGTGGGACGTTTGAGTTCTCCGCTTCTGGTGGATTCTCCTCAACATTGTCATTACACATCCATAATCAGCTGTCATATGCAGGAGAGGACAGGTCTTGGTCTCTGCCACAGCCGTAATTATGGTGGCATGTACTCCTGAAGTGCCTGTCATCACCTCCTCTATAGTGATTAATTTATCCAGTGCCTCAAGGTATGATGACACAGGTCGATCACCACAAGTCATAGACGCAGATGCAATCTTATACAGAGCCTGAGAGATTAGGTCCTCCAGTATAGCTGCCATAGTGGAAGTTCCCCCAGAATTCTTTACATCGGTAGAAACACCTATAAAAATAAACACAAAGGGGCTCTATTACTATGCTACAGTAAGCAATAACACATGCTTGCTGCAGCAAAATGTGCTTACCTTGGGGTGTGCTCAGGCATTCCACAGTAATCTCGGCAGAAATCCAGTCCAAGGTATCTGCCTGCCTCTCTGACATTGCTACCTGGATGTCTCGCCACCACCTGAAGCTCAATATGCCCAAAACGGAGCTCCTTATCTTCCCACCTAAAACAACCTCTCCCCTTCCCCCATTCTCTATTTCTGTCGACAACACGCTCATTCTTCCTGTCATCTTTGACTCCTCCCTCTCCTTCTCTGCACATATTCAACAGATTGCTAAAACCTGTTGTTTCTTCCTTTATAATATCGCCAAAATTTGCCCCTTCCTTTCTGAACACACTATCAGAACCCTCATCCACACTCTCATCACCTCTGGTTTAGACTACTGCAACTTGCTTCTCACAGGTCTTCCACTCAGCCATCTCTCTCCTCTTCAATCTGTTCAAAATTCTGCTGCACGACTAATATTTCGCCAAAGTCGTTATGCCCATATCAGCCCTCTCCTGAAGTCACTTCACTGGCTCCCTATCTGTTTCCATATAAAATTTAAGCTCCTCTTATTGACTTATAAGTGCATTCACTCTGCAGCCCCTCACTACCTCTCTACCCTCATCTCTCCCTACACTCCCTCCCAGGAACTCCGTTCACTAGGCAAATCTCTCCTAATTGCACCCTTCTCCTCCATCGCCGCACCTTATGCCTGGAATGGGCTTCCTGAGCCGTTATGACTAGCTCCATCCCTGGCCGCCTTCAAATCCCGGCTAAAGGCCTACCTGTTTGATGCTGCTTTTGACTCCTAACTTGTCACTTGCTCGTAACCTCTATCTTGTCTTCCTCTCTTTAATAGTCCCTTTCCCTATGTGTCCTTCTGTCTGTCTGTCTCACCCTTATCCTTATTGGTCCTGTCTGTCTGTCCTGATTTAGATTGTAAGCTCTTGTGAGCAGGGACTGTCTTTTTCTTCATGTTCAATTGTGAAGCACTGCGCACGACTGGTAGCGCTATAGAAATGATTTATAGTAGTAGTAGTAGTAGTAATTTTTGCATGTGCATGCACTAGAAAATAAACTTTTTTAGTACTGGGAGCAGGCCAGGAGTGGAAAGTAGGCATGTTCTGCGCTAATCAGGTAGCGCATCTATATTGCCATGTGTGGTTAGCATGCGATTCATTACCACTTACAAAATAGGTATAGTTAAGTTCTAACATGCTAATGGGAAAATTAGCAAGTGGCCATTATTGCTGGAAATGGCCTTAGCGCATGGGAATGACACGTGTAATTATGTGCTAAGGCCACTTTTTTTTTTTTTACCACAGCTTAGTAAAAGGACCCCAAATTGTCTTCTTCTTTTTTCTTTTCCTTTCACTATGTGCAGGGAAAAAAAGTCTTCCAATTCTAATTCTGGGCTTATGGCCAAACTGTTGTTTTCAATTAAAACAACTCTTATGAATGTTAATACTAATGTCTGGGCATACTGCCAATACCTTATCTTTATTTCTTTAAAGGAAGGATAGCACAGAAAGAAAGTAGCTAACACAAGAAACTCCCTTCCAAACTGCCAGACTGTGTTAAAATCAGCATAGAGTGTTCATTGGTATATATTTGATCTTATCTTATCTGTTATCTCAGTGGAACCCCCAAATTATTGTGAAGGTAATAACTGTAATCACACTGAAACCTGCTGAGCAGTCAGTGTAGGACAGAGATGGGTACAAAATAACTATTTTGCACTCTGGAATAAAACACATCTCATATATAGTTGACTAAATTCTAACCCTCTGGATATATACTGACAATCTACAAAACACACAATAATAACAATAATAATAAGAAAGAATTTATTTACAAGAATGAAATATAAACTAAAATGGAAACAGAAATATTTAGGCTGTAAAAACTATGTCAAAGTATCCAGAAAGTGACAGAATCAAAGAATAGAATAAAAGTTGTTTAAAGACTATAGAATGAAAGTTCTTTAAATCCTGGAAAGAACTCTTGTCAGATATCAGTTGGAATAAACATATACTTGCTATGATAAAATACTTCCAATTTGAAAATCTTTGCCTCAGAGCTTCCAGAGTATTTCTTCTCCCTCACGGAGAAGTAGGCTGAAGCTACTTTCTTAAGACTTCTCTGGCACATCACTATAAGGGTAATAACAAAGAGCTGCTATCCTACCGTGGATGACTGTGGTCTGAGAATTTGGGAAAATAACCTATAAAGAAGCCACAGAATGTGCTGTATAGACAGAGCTGCTTAGTGCATTCATAGAAAGTTGTTATTGTGCTCAAGTGCTGTCCTCCTTAGAGGTTCCATGTGCAGAGCAATGCTACAGGTGTGACACCCAGGTATGTGGCTCTGCAATTACATATCCTTTTTATTTCTCACTTGGTGAAGAGAGAACCAGGTCAGAAGAGGAAGCATGTTCATGCAACATCATCTGGAGTCAGAATATAGCCAGAGTGTTTTGTGCAAAGATTAGAAATCAGGCCACTTGAAGGAAATTTGCTCAAGAGCTGTTACGTACATAAGTACATATTGCCATGCTGGGATGGAACAAAGGTCCATCAGGTCCAGTATCTTATTTCCAACAGTGGCGAATTCAGGTCACAAGTACCTGTCAGTCTCAAAAGAGTAAAATAGATTTTATGTTGCTTATCCCAGGAATAAATATTTGATTTTCCCAAGTTCACCTTAATAATTGGTTATGAGCTTTTTTTTTTTAACTTGTTCAAACCTTTTTTAACCCTGCTACACTAACTGCTGTTACTACATTCTCTGGCAATGAAAATAAACTTAATTATGTGTTGAGTGAAGAAATATTTTCTATGATTCTAAATGTACTACTTAATGACATCATTGCATGCTCTCCAGTCCTTGTATGTTGGAAAGAGGTAAACAAGTGATTTGTCTTGCTGTTTAACTGCACTCATTATTTTATATCTTCCATCAGCCATCTCTTCTCCAAGTTGAAGAACCTTAGCCTTTCCTATTCTTTTTTTATCATTTTGGTCACCCTTCTCTGTACCTCTCCTAATTCTGCTATAACTTTTTTTGAGATGTGGTAACCAGAATTGCACACAATATTCAAGGTGCAACGCAAAGCCTTTTTAATATTCTCTTTTAATTCTCCATTCCTTTCCTAAAAATTCCTAGCAAAGAGTAGGCATGCCAGCAAGCAATACTGGAAGCATGATAGCTACCACTTCTTCCACAAACTTTATCTACTAGCAAGTATAGAATTATCTTTGCTATTATAGGACATATTTACAGTAGCAAGTGGCAGAGATCAGCATAAGTCTGCTGCAAATTAGACCTGGTGCCACTGTTTCTTTATTTATTGATTTCACGTGTTCTAATCAGTTTTCCAGAAGCTGTATTTGGGATCGATCAGTAGTAGATCTTTTGGAACAGGAGAAAAATACACATGAACATTTAGGCAAATTCCAATCTTCCTGTCAAAGAATAGGCCTTAAGGCCTTTCAAGTGATGTTTGGAAATATGACACAGTAATTCTTGCCATCAAATTCTTTCAAGAGATACTCAGATTTCTTTTATGCACCTGTCAAATGAGCTCATATTTCCTAGGATCCTAACCTAATTCTGTTGGTGCTTTGGGGTCTTCATGCCAATGTTGATGTTGCTTTCTTCTACAGTTGCATTTTGATAAGAATTTTAATTGTGATTAATCGCGTGATTAAAGGTATGTTATTTTGTTTTCACACTGCAGCTCCTTATGATTCTGGGCAACTTACTTAACCTTCTATTGCCCGAGTCACAAGGAGCTGCAGTAGGAAATAATAAGTAAATAAAATATCTTTAATTGCGTGATTAATCATGATTAAAATTTTAAATGAAATGCAGGTATAAAAAAATTAAAGAAATTAAAAGGTAAAAAATACAAATTGTAAAATTGCAAATTAAAGAATCTAAAACCAGCATACAGATTAGCTATAAACAGCCTTACAGTTTTCACAGCCTACTTCAGAAAAGCAAGCCTACTTTCTTCCTTTCCCTATGCCTCAGGTTCTTCATTGCCTCTTTGGGAAATGCTTGCCAGCAAGTTTTTTTTTTTTTTACTTTAAGTATTTTTTAAAGACTGGCCCACGCAGGGGCCTGCATCCTCCCATCCATCCCCCTCCCCCCCCCCCCATCAACAATACTAATAATATTACCTTGTAAACATAATCTTATATATTCTGTACTTTTATCTGTAAACAATCCCATCCCCCTTTATGCCTCTTTACCCCCTCCCTACGATATGCCGTAAGGCATTCCATATGTATAAGTTGACTCAGTTTATGCTTCCACTCTCCCAAAGTTGGGGGATCTGAATTTTTCCACCTCTGGGCTATTAAACACTTAGCAGCAGCATATCCCCATCTGAGCCATCTACTAGCCTCCCAGGATTCCCTTTCATTATACAAACCCAACAAACATTCCTTAGGACCACACAGCAACGACTGACCCGTTATTTTAACCAGTGCTTTCATAACCCCCTGCCAGAACACCACCACCCTCGGACAGGTCCACCAAATGTGCACAAATGACCCCTTCTGTGTCCCACACCTCCCCCATGCTTCCCGGGTACATTTTCTGTAACCTTTCTGGTATGTAGTACCATCTTGTTAAAACCTTATACGCATTCTCCCGTACCAATACACACACTGAAGCTTTATACACTTCCCCACAAATAGTCTCCCACTCATGTTCCGAGAATGTACAGTGTAAGTCTAATTCCCACTCCCCCTGAAAACTAAAGGGCCTAGGATCACTGCCCCTGAAAAACACTACTGTCAGGATGTCAAATTGCTTACTCCATTGATTTTAATAGACCTGAATGAAACAAATGAAACAAAGACTTCAAAATCCAAAAAACGAATGGCTGGTGTTATACATGCTGAAGCCCAGAGTAGAAATTTGGGTGGGAGGTCTAAAGCCTGCCATCAGGCTCCGTCTCCTTCAATTTCAAATAGGTTTGTGAGGCTCTCTGTAGCACAGGGTCCCAGGGACAATTGCCTATTTGCACAACCTTAATGCCGGCCTTGATCTCAAACAAACTGAACAAAAAATCTTTCTTGTGCATATTCCTTAGGTACAAGAATAATTATGGGAGCAACGTAATGGCAAAAACAATAATCAATGGGATAAGAATAAAGGAAGAAGTGAACTATAAGCATTTAGCCAGGTATTTCTGTTATTTCTCTTACAAAATGTCTTCCATTGGGACATAAAAGATCATAAAGAGAAGGTAATGAGGTACCATGAACAGGCCGAATGCAATCAGCTAGGAAGCACAGATGGTAGGGGAAATGGTAGGGAAACAAATGCTTGTCCCAGCCCCCTCTGTTGTGATTCTTCTTCCTCCTCTTCTTGATAATAATACTCCTGCTGTTTTCTCTGATATCTTACCTGACAGTGCTCCGGTGCATTACTTCCTTCCCTTCTGTTGAGGCTCCTCTTGCTTCTGCTTAGGCTACTCCTCTATGAGGCTTTTCATTTGATTTATTAAACTTATATACAACCAATGGAAGAGCAGTGGTGAGGCCACAGTGCAACAGGATAGGTGCAGAACAGCATGTTTTATTTATTAGGATTTAGCTTACACCATTTCAGTAGTAGATCAAGGTGAGTTACATTCAGTTACCCTAGGTATTTCATTGTCACTAGAAGGCTTGCAATCTAAGTCTGTTCCTGAGGCAATGGAAGGTTAAATGACTTGCCCGTGATCACAAAGAGCAGCAGACTCATCTAAACTAGGCTTCATGTAGGCCAGGGGCGTAGCCAGGGAACAGATTTTGAGTGGGCCTAGGCAAGAAGTGGGTGGGCACCACATGCTCTCCCCCACCAGCACCAAAAAAAAATATCTCAGCTGGCGAGAAAATGCTTCTTTCCATCTTGGCTTACCATCAGGGGAAAGTCTTCAGCTGATAGAGCTTGGGATCTCCACCAGCTACCACTAAATGGGTGCTACTGTTGTATGGGCCTGAACCCTAAGTGGGTGGGCCCTGGCCCACCCAGGCCCACCTGTGGCTACACCACTGATGTAGGCACAGTGTGGCACCATTTTTACACACAGTTTTCAGCATGCAGTTGTAGATTGACAGTGAGGGAGAGTCATTGGACCATGATGCCCCAGTTATCTCATAGGAGCCATCAGGTAGGAGGATGGAAAGTGCGTCCTGAAGCTGCTCATTTTCTGTACGGGAGCTGGCATGTCTTCTTCACACTGCTCATTCTACCTTCTCCACTACAGTTGCTGGTACCAGTCCTTACAGGAGTGCAGCAAATTTTGAATCTGTCAGGGGCAACAGAAAGCTTTATTTCAGGCCTGATGACAAACTTTATTTTCTAGTTCCTAACTACCACCCTATCACCTCTATCATACCCAAATCTAGTAGCATGTTCCTACTTTCTTCTTCCTAACCCTACCCTGTGTGTTTCAGTCTCAAATGCCAGAGGAATGCTGAATATTGACTGAAGTTAACTAACAAGAGCCCTTAAGTGCTAAATACAAACAAAATTAACTCATACGACCTCCGTTTATATATATCTGTCATGGAAATGATTACTTTTGAAGTTGCCACCATCTGTTGCTATGGTAACCCTGTAATTGACATTTCTGCGATATTATACAGTGGTAATGTCATAAACTTAATGAAAGGATGCCATTATTGCTCTTCTGCCTCATCTCTGATTAAATCAAATTTGCATAATGAAAAGTTATTAAATTTTCATGTTCCTACAGTAATTCCCTTTCATCTTCAGATTCCTTTGTTTTGTTTAGTTTTTTATAGCCAACCTTCCCAGCACACAGTGTCAGGAACAGTGGCTTTAATTAAATGTGGACTGAGGTGATTTTCTCAAGGGAAAGGATCATCCATGATGAGCGGGCTGTGAGGTGTGACTGCCCAGGTTCCCACCCCATAATGGCAACGCCCTTAGCAGACAACCACAAAGCTTATGAAATACAGCATTGCATGACTTTGGAACGCATTGCTTTTCGAGCTGTAAAGCATTAATTCTCTTTTACAGTTTAGAAAACTGTTAAATGCACACCTGTTTAATTTGGCTTACTGTACTTAGGCACAACATTTTGTCTAGGAGTACTATGTTTGCTGAGCCAGACATATTGGTGTGTCTTTCGATGTGTACTATTGAGTATTAATTGTCATTTCTGTCTGTTTGATATTTTATGTATGTTTTAGTTTGTATAGCACCGAGAACTGTGGATATCGCAGTTAGTAAGTATTTTAAATAAATAAATATTATATCAGTCCCTAGAACAGTAGTTCTTATCCCAGTGCTCGGAACACACCTAGCCAGTTGGGTTTTCAGAATATCCATAATAAATATGCATGAGATAGATTTGCATGCAAATGACGCAGTGCAAATCAATCTATCTCATGCAAATTCATTATGGATATCCTGAAAAACCAACTTGCTGGGTGTGCCTTAAAGACTGGGTTGAGAACCACTGCCTTAAAGCACCAATATACCTCTTATTGGGAAAACTGAAATCAGCTGAATCACTAAGTCAATATTCAGCCTGCAGTGGTGAGGGTATTCTTGCACTGGTTGCCCATTAAAGCCACGATTATTTTTAAATTATGTGTTTTTGTCTGTCAAATATGCAATACAACCTCTAGTTCTAGGGACTATCTTAGACTTCATCGTCAAGATTGCAAGTGAGTTCACTCTGCTGACTTTAGATACCAGGGTGCTAAGTGGTAGAATTCACTGACAACTGCTTGCTATTTCATAAATGACTGAAAACTCTGCTCTTTGAGAGTTTTCTATCCATTGATGGAGTATCTTAGATTGCAACTGGCCATCAATGGTCTATATTTGATATTTTCTTTATGGCATTGTGAACCTTGTCTGTTGATTATTTATGTTAGCCACATTGGACTTGAGTATGTTTGGGATGATGTGGGGTATAAATGTAAAAAAAAAAAAAAGTGTTTTTTTATAATCTGGATATTTAATGCTGGGCTGTACCTGGATACTGGTGCTGAATATCCAGATTTAATTCGGCCGCCAGCAATTATTTGGGTACTGGTGATAGTCAGACTGAGATAACTATCCATATACATTATCCTATATAATAATTCTCACCTCCAACGTTCTGTCTTGCTGCCTGGGACTGTGGCTCCTTCTGTGCTAGGCTCCGTAGATCAGGCTGACATCACCATAGCCATTATGATGTCAACTTCAGAACCCGGAAAAAAAAAACCATGCCTCACAGCTGATCCATGTCCAGAGGAGGGTCGCTGGACATGGGTGGCTGGAGGGGGGGCAGGGGAGAGAGGAGGGTCGCTGGACATGGGTGGCTGCAGAGGGGGGCAGGGAGTCACTGGACAAGGGTGGCTGCAGGGGGAGAGGAAGGTCGCTGGACATGGGTGGCTGCAGGGGAGCTGAAGAAAACCTTGCTAGCGCCCATTTCATTTGTGTCAGAAATGGGCCTTTTTTACTAGTAAGTACATAAGTATTGCCATACTGGGAAAGACCAAAGGTCCATCGAGCCCAGCATCCTGTTTCCAACAGTGGCCAATCCAGGTCACAAATACCCGGCAAGATCCCAAAAATGTACAAAACATTTTATACTGCTTATCCCAGAAATAGTGGATTTTCCCTAAGTCCATTTAATAATGATCTATGGACTTTTCCTTTAGGAAGCCGTACAAACCTTTTTAAAACTTCGCTAAGCTAACCGCCTTTACCACATTCTCTGGCAACGAATTCCAGAGTTTAATTACACATTGAGTGAAGAAACATTTTCTCTGATTCGTTTTAAATTTACTACATTGTAGCGTCATCGCATGCCCCCTAATCCTAGTATTTTTGGAAAGCGTGAACAGACGCTTCACATCTACCCGTTCAACTCCACTCATTATTTTATAGACCTCTATCATATCTCCCCTCAGCCGCCTTTTCTCCAAGCTGAAGAGCATAGCCCCTTTAGCCTTTCCTCATAGGGAAGTCGTCCCATCCCCTTTATCATTTTCGTCTGCACCTTTTCTAATTCCACTATATCTTTTTTGAGATGCAGTGACCAGAATTGAACACAATATTCGAGGTGCGGTCGCACCATGGAGCGATACAAAGGCATTATAACATCCTTATTTTTGTTTTCCATTCCTTTCCTAATAATACCTAACATTCTATTTGCTTTCTTAGCCGCAGCAGCACACTGAGCAGAAGGTTTCAACGTATCATCAATGACGACACCTAGATCCCTTTCTTGGTCAGTGACTCCTAACGTGGAACCTTGCATGACGTAGCTATAATTTGGGTTCCTCTTTCCCACATGCATCACTTTGCACTTGCTCACATTAAACATCATCTGCCATTTAGCCGCCCAGTCTCCCAGTCTCGTAAGGTCCTTTTGTAATTTTTCACAATTCTCACGCGATTTAACGACTTTGAATAAGTTTGTGTCATCAGCAAATTTAATTACCTCACTAGTTACTCCCATCTCTAGGTCATTTATAAATATGTTAAAAAGCAGTGGTCCCAGCACAGAGCCCTGGGGAACCCCACTAACTACCCTTCTCCATTGAGAATACTGACCATTTAACCCTACTCTCTGTTTTCTATCTTTTAACCAGTTTTTAATCCACAATAGAACGCTACCTCCTATCTTATCCTTACCTATTTGCATTCTTAGTTGCCGCTGTACACTGAGCAGAGGGTTTCAGTGTATCATCAACAATGACACCTAGATCCCTTGCCTGGTCGGTGACTCCTAATGGCCCATCATTTGGGTCCTTGTGATCCCTGCCACCCTGCTGCCCTGACATCTGCCCCGGCCTTCGAGGTCCTGCTGCTCCACTCTCTTCTGCTCCAGCTTGTTCCAGCCTGTCGGTTCCAGTCCGTCTGTTCCAGCTTGCTCCAGTCCGTCTGTTCCAGTCCATCTGTTCCAGCTTGTTCCAGTCCGTCTGTTCCAGTCCGCCTGTTCTAGCTTGTTCTAGTCCGCCTATTCCAGCTTGTTCCAGTCGTCTGTTCCAGTCCGTCTGTTCCAGCTTGCTTCAGTCATGCTGCTCCGCTCTCTTCTGCTCCAGCTTGTTCCAGTCCGTCTGTTCCAGCTTGTTCCAGTCCTGCTGCTCCGCTCTCATCTGTTCCAGCTTGTTCCAGCTTTTTCCTCTGCATTGTTGACTCTAGCCATACTGTTCCAATTTGTTGAATATAACCATACTGCTAAAGTACCTCAGTCATTTATGGCCCTAAACACATTCTCTTCCTAGCCCTGTGTCTTCCTAATATTTTCCCTCACCCCCTACCTCTCTCCGCTACAGGAACTCACTGCCCATCCATTGACTTCATCACCTCACCTTCTCTCCTACCCTCTTCCTCCCTCTTAGCTTTTAATCTTCATCTCTTTCTTCCCACCATTTTGCCTTCCCCTTTCCACCTAATTACTTCTCGCCTTCGACGTCTTCGTGGTCAAACCTCTCCTACTCTCCTCCGCTCTCTTTTACTCCTTCTCTTACTCTCAGCTGGTGACATCAATCCAAATCCTGGCCCTCCTCACCAACCATTATCCCAACATTACAGATCTCACCGCGACCTCTCTAACCTCATCCCTATTCCTCTACTCCCCTCCTCTTCTCTGCCCTTCTCTTGCGCCCTATGGAATGCCTGCTCTATCTGCAACAAACTCCCCTATATCCATGACCTCTTTAGCTCGCGTTCACCTCCATCTGCTCGCCATAACAGAAACCTGGCTCTGCCCTGATGACTCTGCTTCAGTCGCAGCCCTCTGCCATGGCGGTTATCTTTTTTCACATACTCCTCACCCTGCTGGTCGCGGGGGCGGTGTTGGATTACTTCTCTCTCCCTCCTCCAGATTCCAACCCCTTCTTCCACCTCAATCTCACTGTTTTTCCTCCTTTGAGGTCCACCCTATCTGCCTTTTCTCTCCTCTGCCTCTTCGAATAGCGGTCATTTATCGCCCCCCTGATAAGTCCCTTTCATCCTTTCTCAGTGACTTTGATGCTTGGCTAGCTTTCTTCCATGATCCTTCCTCCCCCTCTCTCATCCTTGGTGACTTTAATATTCCTGCTAATGATCCGTCTAACTCTTATATTTCCAAGTTACTCGCTTTAACATCCTCCTTTAATCTCCAACTATGTTCCACCTCCCCCACTCATCAAAATGGTCACTGTCTTGATCTTATCTTCTCCTCCAACTGTTCACCCTCTGGTTTCCTTGCCTCTGATCTTCCCCTCTCTGATCACCATCTTATAACTTTCACACTTAAATCTCCTCCCTCCCAGTACCGTCCTATCTTATCTAATTTCTCTAGGAATCTTCATGATATTGACCCTTCATCTCTATCCTCCCATGTTTCAAACCTCCTCTCTACTGTGGCACCATCCATGTCTGTCAACGAGGCTGTTTCTTCTTACAACAATATTCTATCCTCTGCCTTAGACACTTTTGCACCTTTGATAACCTACCCTATAAAGCATACAAAACCCCAACCTTGGCTGAATTCTAATATCCGCTACCTACGTTCCTGTACCCGCTCCGCCGAACGCCTCTGGCGGAAATCTTGGGCCCTTGCTGATTTCTTACACTTTAAGTTCATGCTGACCGCCTTCCATTCTGCTCTTTTACGCACCAAACAGGATTATTATATCCAACTGACTAACTCTCTTGGCTCTAACCCTCGACTTCTCTTCGCCACATTGAACTCTCTCCTCAAGGTGCCCCCTCCCCCTACTCCCCCTTCATTATCTCCTCAGACCCTTGCTGAATTATTTCATAAGTACATAAGTACATAAGTAATGCCATACTGGGAAAAGACCAAGGGTCCATCGAGCCCAGCATCTTGTCCTCGACAGCGTCCAATCCAGGCCAAGGGCACCTGGCAAGCTTCCCAAACGTACAAACATTCTATACATGTTATTCCTGGGATTTTGGATTTTTCCAAGTCCGTTTAGTAGCGGTTTATGGACTTGTCCTTTAGGAAACCGTCCAACCCCTTTTTAAACTCTGCTAAGCTAACCGCCTTCACCACATTTTCCGGCTATGAATTCCAGAGTTTAATTACACGTTGGGTGAAGAAAACTTTTTTCTCCGATTTGTTTTAAATTTACTACACTGTAGTTTAATCGCATGCCCCCTAGTCCTAGTATTTTTGGAAAGCGTGAACAGACGCTTCACATCCACCTGTTCCACTCCACTCATTATTTTATATACCTCTATCATGTCTCTCCTCAGCCATCTCTTCTCCAAGCTGAATAGCCCTAGCCTCCTTAGTCTTTCTTCATAGGTAAGTCGTCCCATCCCCGCTATCATTTTAGTCGCCCTTCGCTGCACCTTTTCCAATTCTACTATATCTTTCTTGAGATGCGGCGACCAGAATTGAACACAATACTCAAGGTGCGGTCACACCATGGAGCGATACAACGGCATTATAACATCCTCACACCTGTTTTCCATACCTTTCCTAATAATACCCAACATTCTATTCGCTTTCCTAGCCGCAGCAGCAGCACACTGAGCAGAAGGTTTCAGTGTGTTATCGACGACGACACCCAGATCCCTTTCTTAGTACGTAACTCCTAACGTGGAACCTTGCATGACGTAGCTATAATTCGGGTTCTTTTTTCCCACATGCATCACCTTGCACTTGCTCACATTAAACGTCATCTGCCATTTAGCCGCCTAGTCTCCCAGTCTCGTAAGGTCCTCTTGTAATTTTTCACAATCCTGTCGCGACAAGGTTCAAAAGATAAACATTCAATTCTCTACCTCGCCACCTCTCCCTCCACTAGTCCATTCCCCTCTCTCTCCTTCCCAACAGTCCTTTTATCTGTCACATTCTCAACTTCTCACTTTCCACTGCAACTGTCCCTGCTGCCTTTAAACATGCTGTGGTCACACCTTTCCTTAAGAAGCCTTCACTCGACCCTACTAGTCCCTCTAATTACCGACCCATCTCCCTCCTCCCTTTTCTCTCCAAATTACTTGAGCATGCTGTTCACCACCGCTACCTTGATTGTCTCTTCTCACATGCTATTCTTGACCCACTACAATCTGGTTTTCGCCCTCTCCACTCAACCAAAACTGCGCTCACTAAAGTCTCCAATGACCTATTACTGGCTAAATCCAGATGTCTCTATTCCATCCTCATTCTTCTTGATCTCTCCGCCGCTTTTGACACTGTTGATCACAGCATACTCCTCGACACCCTGTCCTCACTTGGATTCCAGTGCTCTGTCCTTTCCTGGTTCTCTTCCTACCTCTCCCTCCGCACCTTCAGTGTTCACTCTAGTGGATCCTCTTCTACTTCTATCCCTCTGCCTGTCGGTGTACCGCAGGGTTCTGTTCTTGGTCCCCTCCTCTTTTCTATCTACACTTCTTCCCTCGGTTCATTAATCTCATCCCATGGCTTTTTCTACCATCTCTATGCTGATGACTCCCAAATCTACCTATCTACCCCCTGATATCTCACCTTACATCCAAACCAAAGTATCAGCGTGCTTGTCTGACATTGCTGTCTGGATGTCTCAACACCACCTGAAATTAAACATGACCAAAACCGAGCTTCTCATTTTTCCCCCAAACCCACCTCCCCGCTCCCCTCGTTTTCTATTTCTGTTGATGGCTCTCTCATTCTCCCTGTCTCTTCAGCTCGTAACCTTGGGGTCATCTTTGACTCCTCTCTCTCCTTCTCTACTCATATCCAGCAGATCGCCAAGACCTGTCGTTTCTTTCTTTACAACATCCGTAAAATCCGCCACTTTCTTTCTGAACACTCTACCAAAACCCTCATCCACACCCTTGTCACCTCTCGTTTAGACTACTGCAATCTGCTTCTTACTGGCCTCCCACTTAGTCACCTCTCCCTTCTCCAGTCGGTTCAAAACTCTGCTGCCCGTCTCATCTTCCACCAGGGTCGCTTTACTCATACTACCCCTCTCTTCAGGTCGCTTCACTGGCTCCCTATCCGTTTTCGCATCCTGTTTAAACTTCTTCTACTAACCTATAAATGTATTCACTCTGCTGCTCCCCAGTATCTCTCCACACTCGTCCTTCACTACTCCCCTTCTCGTGTGCTCTGATCCATGGATAAATCCTTCTTATCTGTTCCCTTCTCCACTACTGCCAACTCCAGACTTCGCTCCTTCTGTCTCACTGCACCCTACGCCTGGAATAAACTTCCTGAGCCCCTATGTCTTGCCCCATCCTTGACCATCTTTAAATCTAGATTGAAAGCCCACCTCTTCAACATTGCTTTTGACTTGTAACCACTTGTACCTCTCTCTTCTACCTACCCTCCTCTCCTCTTTCCTCTACACATTAATTGATTTGCTTACTTTATTATTTTTGTCTATTAGAGTGTAAGCTCTTTGAGCAGGGACTGTCTTTCTTCTATGTTTGTGCAGCACTGCGTACACTTTGAAGCGTTATATAAATGTTAAATAGTAGTAGTAGTAGTAGTATGTAGCTAAAGTTCGAGTTCCTCTTTCCTACATACATCACTTTGCACTTGCTCACATTAAACATCATCTGTCATTTGGATGCCCAGTCTCCCAGTCTTGTAAGGTCCTCTTGTAATTTTTCACCATCCTCTTGTGATTTAACAACTTTGAATAACTTTGTGTCATCAGCAAATTATCTCACTAGTTACTCCCATCTCTATATCTAATATAATAAAACGCACCCTCAACGTTCTGAGGACAACGTTCTGAAGCCATCTGACGTCACTCCCAGGCTGAAGGGTTCGTGGATTCGTGGTGTGAAGCCTTCAAGCCAGCCAGCCGTCTCTGCCCCGCCCTCGCGTCAAACGTCATGACGTCGAGGGCGGAAAAAAAACCCAAACAAATCAGGCAGCGCAGCGTCAGGGAAGGAGGCGGCGCTCCCGACGTCTCTAGCCTTCCCTTCGCTGTGTTCCACCTTCTTCTGACATCAAGGATGACGTCAGAAGAAGGCGGAACACAGCGAAGGGAAGGCTAGACGTCGGGAGCGCCGCCTCCTTCCCTGACGCTTCGCTGCCGGAACCGCCACGGAGGTAAATTTAAAAAGAAGAAACAAAAAAAAAAGAGGGGGAGAGAAGAGGGTGGCCAGTAAACTTGAACAATGGGAGCGGGAGGGCAAGGGAAAAACAACAGCATGGATGCGAAGGGGGGGCATGGATGCAAAGGGGGGGGGGGGGAAAGAGGGCGGGCCAGGCTGGGACATGGGAAAGAGAGAGGAGCATGGATGCGAGGGGGGTCATGGAAGGGAGAGAGGGGACTTGCTGGAAAAGGTTGAATGGAGGCGGCAGGAGACAGAGGAGCATGGATGGGCATGGATTGGGAGGGCAGGGCTCAGGGAGAGAGGGGAATTGCTGGATAGGGATGAATGGAGGGGACAGATGGGCATGGATGGTTATGGATTGCAGGGCAGGGCTCAGGGAGAGGGGAATTGCTGGATAGGGATGAATGGAGGGGACAGATGGCCATGGATGGATATGGATTGCAGGACAGGGCTCAGGGAGAGAGGGGAATTGCTGGATAGGGATGAATGGAGGGGGCAGGTGACAGAGGAGCATGGATGGGCATGGATTGGGAGGGCAGGCCTCAGGGAGAGGGAAATTGCTGGATAGGGATGAATGGAGGGGGCAGGTGACAGAGGAGCATGGATGGGCATGGATTGGGAGGGCAGGCCTCAGGGAGAGGGGAATTGCTGGATAGGGATGAATGGAGGGGACAGATGGGCATGGATGGATATGGATTGCAGGGCAGGGCTCAGGGAGAGAGGGGAATTGCTGGATAGGGATGAATGGAGGGGGCAGGTGACAGAGGAGCATGCATGGGCATGGATTGGGAGGGCAGGGCTCAGGGAGAGAGGGGAATTGCTGGAAAGGGATGAATGGAGGGGGCAGGGGACAGAGGAGCATGGGAGGGCAGGGCTCAGGGAGAGGGGAATTGCTGGATAGGGATGAATGGAGGGGACAGATGGGCATGGATGGATATGGATTGCAGGGCAGGGCTCAGGGAGAGAGGGGAATTGCTGGATAGGGATGAATGGAGGGGACAGGTGACAGAGGAGCATGGATGGCCATGGATTGGGAGGGCAGGGCTCAGGGAGAGAGGGGAATTGCTGGAAAAGGATGAATGGAGGGGGCAGGGGACAGATGGGCATGGATTAGGAGGGCAGGGCTCACACTCTCTCATATACAATGTCTTTCTGACTCTCACTCTCACACACTCTGTCTCACACTGTATCACATTCACTCTCTATGTGCCACACAGTCACTCACACACTCGCTTGGTCTCATACACTCACTCTCACAGAGAATCTGTGTCTCACACACACTCTCTCTCTCGCCCACACACACACACTCTCTCTCACACTGTGTCTCACATACACACTTGCACACACTCTCATTCTCACACACACACTCTCTCACAAACACACTCACACCCAGCCTCACTCTCTCTCTCTCACACACACACACACACTCACACTTTCACTCTGACTCTCAAACAGTCACTCTCACATACACTCTCCCAAACATACACACTCCGAGGAAAACCTTGCTAGCGCCCGTTTCATTTGTGTCAGAAACGGGCCTTTTTTACTAGTCATTTATAAATATGTTAAAAAGCAATGGTCCCAGCACAGTCCCCTGGGGAACCCCACTATCTACCCTTCTCCATTGAGAATACTGACCATTTAACCCTACTCTCTGTTTTCTATCTTTTAACCAGTTTTTAGTCCACAATAGAACACTACCTCCTATCCTATGACTCTCCAATTTCCTCTGGAGTCTTTCATGAGGTACTTGTCAAACGCCTTTTGAAAATCCAGATACACAATACTGACTGTCTCACCTCTATCCACATGTTTGTTTACCCTTTCAAAGAAATGTAATAGATTGGTGAGGCAAGGTTTCCCTTCACTAAATCCATGTTGGCTTTGTCTTATTAATCCATGCTTTTGAATATGCTCTGTAATTTTGTTCTTTTTAATAGTCTCTACCATTTTGCCCGGCACTGACATCAGGCTCACTGGTCTATACTTTCCCAGATCATCTCTGGAACCTTTTTTAAAAATCTTTGTTACTTTGACCACCCTCCAATCTTCCAGTACAATTCTTGATTTTAAAGATAAATTACATATTACTAAAAATAGTTCTGCAACTTTATTTTTCAATTCTATCAGCACTCTGGGATGAATACCATTCGATTCAGGAGATTTGCTACTCTTCAGTTTGTCAAATTGCACCATTTCATCTTCCAGGTTTATAGAGATTTCATTCAGTTTCTCTGACTCGTCAACTTTGAATATCTTTTCTGGCACCAGTATCTCTCCCATCTCTTCCTCAGTGAAGACCGAAGCAAAGAATTCATTTAATCTCTCTGCTATTACTTTGTCTTCCCTGAGTGCCTCTTTTACCCCTAAGTCATCTAGTGGTCCAACCGATTCTTTTGCCGGCTTATTGATTTTAATATACTTAATAATTTATTTTACTATCCTGCTTATAATCGAACGAGAAAAACGCCCAAGTTCCGACCTAAATCGGGAGATGGGCGTTTTTCTCACAAAAACAAATAAAGCGGTATAATCGAAAGCCGAACTTTGGACGCTTTCAACTGCACACCGTCGCGGATGCGGACAAAGTTGACGGGGGCGTGTCGGAGGCGTGGTGAAGGCGGAACTGGGGCGTGGTTATCACCCGAACAGAGATGGGCGCCTTTCGCCGATAATGGATACGTTTGTAGCTAGAATTTAGGGCACTTTTCCTGGACCCTGTTTTTTCACGAATAAGGCCCCAAAAAGTGCCCTAAATGACCAGATGACCCCCAGAGGGAGTCGGGGATGACCTCCCCTGACTCCCCCAGTGGTCACTAACCCCCTCCCACCACAAAAAAATGATGTTTCACAACTTTTTACTTTCACCCTCAAATGTCATACCCTCCTCCCAAGCAGCAGTATGCAGGTCCCTGGAGCAGTTGTTAGGGGGTGCAGTGGACGTCAGGCAGGTGGACCCAGGCCCATCCCCCCCCTACCTGTTACAATTGTGCTGCTTAATGCTTAGTCGTCCAACCCCCCCAAACTCACTGTACCCACATGTAGGTGCCCCCCTTCACCTCTTAGGGCTATAGTAATGGTGTAGACTTGTGGGCAGTAGGTTTTGAGGGGGATTTGGGGGGCTCAACACCCAAGGGAAGGGTGCTATGCACCTGGGAGCTCTTTTACCTTTTTTTTTGTTTTTGTAAAAGTGCCCCCTAGGGTGCCCGGTTGGTGTCCTGGCATGTGAGGGGGACCAGTGCACTATGAATCCTGGCCCCTCCCACGAACAAATGCCTTGGATTTATTCGTTTTTGAGCTGGGCGATTTCATTTTCCATTATCGCTGAAAAGCAAAAACGCCCAGCTCACACCTTGGCGAATAACACATGGGCGTCTATTTTTTTTAAAAATACGGTTCACTCCGCCCCTTCACGGACCCGTTCTCGGAGATAAACGCCCATGGAGATAGGCGTTTCTGGTCGATTATGCCCCTCTATGTGTTTTTGCCTCCAACACAATCTTTTTTTCAAAGTCCCTCTTTGCCTTTTTTATCAGTGCTTTGCATTAGACTTGCCATTGCTTATGCTTTTTCTTATCATTTTCAGTCAGATCCTTCTTCCATTTTCTGAAGGATTTTCTTTCAGCTTTAATAGCTTCATTCACATCATTTTTTAACCATTCCAGCTATCATTTGGTCTTCCTTCCTTCTTTTTTAATACATGGAATATATTTGGCCTGGGCTTCCAGGATGGTATTTTTGAACAGAATCCATGCCTTATGTAATTTTTTAACATTTGCAACTTCTCCTTTTAGTTTTTTTTTTTTCATCATTTTTCTCATTTTATTATAGTCTCCTTTTTGAAAGTTAAATGCTAATGTATTGGATTTCCTGTGTGTATTTACTCCAAAGCCAATATCAAATCTCATCATATTATGGTCACTGTTATCAAGCGGCTCCATCACTATTACCTCCTGCACCAGATCATGCGCTTCACTAAGGACTAGGTCTAGAATTTTGTTGGTTCCTGTACCAGCTGCTCCATAAAACAGTCCTTGATTTCATCAAGGAATTTTACCTCCCTAGCATGCACTAATGTTATATTTACCCATCAATATCGGGGTAATTGAAATTACCCATTATTATTGTGTCCTCCAGCTTGTTAGCCTCCCTAATTTCTGATCACATTTCTACATCCGTCTATTCATCCTGGCCAGGTGGATGGTAGTACACTCCTATCACTATCCTTTTCCCCTTTACACATGGAATTTCAATCCATAGGGATTCCAAGATGTATTTTGTTTCCTGCAGAATTGTCAATCTATTTGAGTCAAGGCCCTCCTTAACATACAATGCTACCCCTCCACCAATTCAATCCACCCTATCACTATGATATAATTTGTACTCTGGTTTACAGTGTCCCACTGGTATCCTCCTTCCACCAGGTCTCAGAGATGCCTATTATATCTAATTTTTCATTTAGTGCAATATAGTCTAACTCTCCCATCTTATTTCTTAGGCTTCTGGCATTCGCATGTAGACTTTGCAAACTATGTTTGTTGTTCCTATTTACATCTTGCCCAGCAGTTGACAGTGTTAATTTGAAATCTTTTGTCTGCTTTTTCTTTAAAGACACCTGCAGGCTCATTTTTGAAAGAGAAGGATGCTCATCTTTCGACACAAAGTGGAAGATGGGCGTCCTTCTCACAGGGTCATCCAAATCGGTGTAATCGAAAACCGATTTTGGACGTCCCCAACTGCTTTCCGTCGCAGGAACGGCCAAAGTTCAAGGGGGCGTATCGGAGGCATAGCGAAGGTGGGACTTGGGCATGCCTAACACATGGACGTCCTCGACCCATAATGGAAAAAAAACGGCGCCCCTGACAAGCACTTGGCCGACTTTAGCTCTCACCCTCAAAAACATCTTTAAAAATATTGATTACCAGCCTGTTTGCCAGCCTCAGATGGCATACTCAGGTCCGTGACAGCAGTATGCAGGTCCCTGGAGCAGTTTTAGTGGGTGCTGTGCACTTCAGGCAGGCGGGCCCATGCCCATACCCCTCACTACCTGTTACGTTTGTGGAGGAAACAGCGAGCCCTCCAAAACCCACCACAAACCCACTGTACCCACATCTAGGTGCCCCCTTTCACCCTTAAGGGCTATGGTAGTGGTGTTCAGTTGTGGGTAGTGGGTTTTAGGGGGGGTTGGGGGGCTCAGCATACAAGGTAAGGGAGCTATGTTCCTGGGAGCATTTTATGAAATCCACTGCAGTGCACCCTAGGGTGCCCAGTTGGTGTCCTGGCATGTGAGGGGGACCAGTGCACTAGAAATGCTGGCTCCTCCCATGACCAAAGGGCTTGCATTTGGTCATTTCTGAGATGGGCGTCCTTGGTTTCCATTATCGCCGAAAATCAGAAATGACAAAGTCTAGGGACGACCATCTCTAAGGATGACCAAATTTCAAGATTTGGGCGTCCCTGACCATATTATCGAAACGAAAGATGGACTTCCATCTTGTTTCGATAATAACGCCCCTCCATCGGGACATTTTGCGAGGACGTCCTCAACAAAACTTGGGCGTCCCTTTCGATTATGCCCCTCCTGGTCTACTATGGTCTCTATTGCAACCTCGCTATCAGGATACCCTATTGTCAAGGAAGTGTGAATTCCTGTGAACTTGCACAGTGGTATAGTTCTATAGTTTTCCTGTGCAGATTCTGGTCTGTTTTATTGCTCAGAAGCACAGGTGTTTGGAGACATACTGTCTTTCACTGACATTCACAGGGGATCTGACTATGAGGGAAAGAGGAAATGTAATAGCTGCTCTCCCAGAGGTCATAGGCTGATACAGAGTAGGCCTGAAGCCTCAGTTAGACTAACTCTTAGGGCAGTGGCGTAGCCAGACTGCCAATTTTGGATGGGCCTGAACCTAAAGTGGGTGGGCACAAAATTTTCTCTCTATCCCCCTTCCCCAGCAAAAGTTAGTCACACTAATCAGATGCATTTGTCACATAGGGGTAAAGTGCTGCTTTTCAGTGCATCAGGTTTCAGAAAATTTATTTAAAAGCCTAACACCCTTTTCAATGAGCTTTCAGAGGCCAAAACCTCCTGCCTCAGGTCAGCATAACGCTGTTATGGTATCCTCTCCTGACCTAAGGAAGGAAGTATTGGTCTCTGAAACTTTATTAACACAGGTACCATATTACTTTATCCTAAATTAAAATAAAATTATTTTCTTTACCTTTGTTGTATGGCCATTTACTTTTTCTCATTGTGTTGCTCCCAGTCTCTAGATTCTGCTTTCCTTCGTCTTTCTCTTGCCAGCGTTTCCTGTCCATTCACCACCTATGGCTTTTCATCTTTTCCTCACCCTTGTTCTCCACATGCCCCTTCCTCTTATTCTCCAGTCTTTCCCTACTCTGTCCTCTCCCTCTTTCCAACCAGCAGCTCCCCTCTTTCTTTTGCATCCAGCGTCTCCTTTTTCTCCCTACCCTTCTATCCAGTGTCTTCCCTCTTTCTCTCCTCATCCTTCCACCCATCTACCCTCTCTCCTGATCCTTCCATCTAGTGTCTCTATCTCTCTACCCTTTTCTGTTCAGTCTCCCCTCTCTCTCTCTCTCTCTCTCTCCACATCCTTCCAGTCTCTCCCCTTTCTCTCTGCATCCTTCCATCCATCTCCCCTCTTTCTCTCCCTATCCTCCCATGTCCAGCGGCTCTCTCCCTTCCCTCCAGTCCCTTCTTCCTCTCCCTCCCATGTCCCAGCGGCTCTCTCCCTTCTCTCCAGTCCCTTCTTCCTCTCCCTCCCATATCCCAGCAGCTCCTTCCCTCCAGTCCCTTCTTCCTCTCCCTCCCATGTCCCAGCGGCTCTCTCCCTTCCCTCCAGTCCCTTCTTCCTCTCCCTCCCATGTCCCAGCGGCTCTCTCCCTTCCCTCTAGTCCCTTCTTCCTCTCCCTCCCATGTCCCAGTGGCTCTCTCCCTTCCCTCCAGTCCCTTCTTCCTCTCCCTCCCATATCCAGTAGCTCTCTCCCTTCCCCCCAGTCCCTTCTTCCTCTCCCTCCCATATCCAGTAGCTCTTTCCCTTCCTTCCTTCCAGTCCCTTCTTCCTCTCCCTCCCATGTCCCAGCAACTCTCTCCCTTCCCTCCAGCCCCTTCCTCCTCTCCCTCCCATGTCCCAGCAGCTCAGCCATTTTTCCTCCAGGTCCGCCCATCCGCATCCTTCGCGCGCTGTCTCTATCCCTTTTGTCCCACGGAGGCAGCGCTTCCTTCCTGCCCTGTCTTCTCTCCAAGCTCCGCTGCATCGGTCCCTCCCTGCAAGTGGAATCCTCCTTCGCCGGTCGCGCTGCGCTGCCATGCACATGCAGCTTCGCTCCTCCCCCTGCCGCGTTCATCCGGCCCTAAACAGGAAGTGCATCACAGAGGGCCAGATAGACGCGGCAGGGGGAGGAGCGTAGCTGTGTGTGCAATTGCATGGCAGTGCAGCGCGACCGGCGAAGGAGGATTCTACTTGCAGGGAGGGACCGATGCAGCGGAGCTTCGGGAGAAGACAGGGCAGGAAGGAAGCGCTGCCTCCGTGGGACAAAAGGGATAGCGACAGCAATGCGGATGGGCGGGCCTGGAAGGAAAATGGGTGGGCCTGGGCCCATCCAGGCCCACCCATGGCTACGCCCCTGTCTTAGGGCCTTGCATAGCATAAGGTAATGCTGACACCTATATTTCCTACTTTTGGTGATATCTTTGAAAATACCTTGTTCCGAACCATGCACTTTTGAATATCTGTCGGCCTTCCCCCAGATTCTAGTTTATAAGCTGCTCTATCTCCAATATGTATTGTTATTTGAATATTTTTTCTGTTGATATTGTCTATTGCCTATGTTCAAACTGGTCTTGTTGTACAGCTCCTTGTGTGAATATCTTCAAATAAGGTGATAAATAAATCCTATTAAAATAAAGAACTGTCTGCCTTATGTGGTAAATGCAGAGCAGATGCAAGGCACACCACCTGTTTTGCCAGAACTGCCAAGTTATCCATTCCAGGAGGGAGACTTTTTGTCCAGTCCTGGTTTTAAACTTATATCCCAAAGCAGTGTGGGACTTGCAGCCCATGATTCTATCCAATGAAATCAGTGCTGCAGGTCCCATAATGCACCAGGATGAGGTTGGCAGAAATCAAGGACTGGCCAAAACGTCTCCCTCCTGGAATGGGTAACTTGACAGCTCTGGTTTTGCACTTACCTCACAATACTTTTTGCCATTAAACAGTATGAGCAACAACTACTGCTCGGTAGTAAAAGAGTCCCATAATATAATCAGAAGGCTTTTGACAAGCATCCATAGGAGAATCATCAGGAAATTAAAAAGTCATAGAGCAGAGTGGCCAGGTATTTATAGCATTGGGGTTTAGTTTGCCAGCTGACTCCTAAAATTAGCTGGACAATCCCTCTTACGTTAGTCAGACATGGGGCTGGTTTAATCCCCCAGCCTGGTGGGCATCTATGCACTTTTTATGAGACATGCAAAGTCTTTCACTTTTGGGTTTTGTTTTTCAGAGTAGCATGTCATGAATTTTATTCCCCAGCAAACAACAGAGAGGTTCTTCAGACCTGCACCAGAAGTGATGCAAAAGAACACAGATCTCAGACATACTGCTCCAAAACTAAATCTCTTTATTAAAACAATCACCCCATGTGGGCCACGTTTCACCCACTCGTGGTTGCTTCAAGGGTATAATACCAGAAGTGGGAGGGCTAAAGAAATTTGCAATCCCAACTAAAACATATAAAATGTTCAGCAACACAATGCTCACATTTGCTTTTTTTTTATTGAGAAGAGTTTGTGTCCTTGCTGCTGTGCGCAATATGCTACTGAGTGTTTGCATATTTTAGCTGGAATTGCGTATCCTTTAGCCCTCCCACTTCTTGTATTGTACCCCTGAAGCAGCCCACAAGTGGGCAAAACGTGGAGCATGTTGGGTGACTGATTTAAAAAAAGAGATTTTGTTTTGGAGCAGTACGTCTGAGATCTGTTTTCTTTTGCATTAATTTTATTCCTTGCACTTCTTTTGACTGTGTGAATTAAGCCTGACCTGCAAACATAACATCTCTCATAGACTTTATCTATTTGGACTGCTCTGTTGAAGGGAAAGCAACTATACCCAAGGAAGCATAGCACAAAAAACGGGGGCTGTTTAGATGGTGAAAAGTGGTGAATCACAAACATGGTTCTGATTGTACTGTTACTTTGTTGCATCTCTCCAATATCTTCCCCTGTTTATAATTCCTCAAGCACTGCCAATGACTAAGCTTTGGTAATTAATGTTAATTCATTCACCAGCTCTTGAACAGGGTGTAGTACAGTGCTGACTACTGGCTGAAGAAAATGGTTGTAGCTTTAACATCATGGGAACCACAACTTCTGCACTTAGGAGTCCTTTTACAAAGCTGCGCCAAAACGTGGCTTGCGGTAGTGTGGGTGCGTGTATTCTCCACCATGTCTGGAAAAAAGTTTTTTTGGGGGGCTGGGAAATGGACGTACAGCAAAATTAAAACAGCATGTGTCTATTTGTGGCCTGAGCCCTTAACGCCGCCCACTGACTTAGCGGTAAGGGCTCACGCACTACCCATGCGGTAAACACCCAGCACGCATCAACTGCCCATTACCACCGGGAACACCCCTGCAGTAGAAAATTATTTTCTACCATGGATTTTCAGTGAGCGCCAAATTCAAAATTACTGCCCGGCGCACACGCTAGCTGGGTGGTAATGTCGATTTGACACATGCTGTATGTGCGTAGACCCTTACGCACGTTTGTAAAAGGGCCCCTTAGAAATTCATCTGAGAGAAGTGTACATTTTGTTAAAGCAAAACTTGGGTGGTAGAAAGACTCACCGTTTGTAGGAATGGAATATTTATAAGCTAAGTTATAGAATGTCCCCATTACTCAGGGGATGTATCTTTTGTAGCATCCCAGTTCAAAACAAACTTAGATATAATGTAGATTAAGCTGATGCATCACCATTCAAGCAATAACCTTATAAATAAAGCACAATTTATTTCCACACTAGAATTGACTTTGTGAGAAAAGGCATTTTGAACTAGTTTCACTAGGGTCTTTTGTGAACTTGCTATCACCTGTTGATTGGACAGAGTTGCTATGTCCCCCAAAGCAGCACCATGAAGTTATTAGAAAGATAGGGCCTGATATTTAGCTGGTGGAGATCAGAGTATTGCTGATTGCCATCAGTGTTGAACCCAGAAATTCAATGCCAGGTCATGTCTGGCACCAACACTGAATTTCCAGATTTGCAGACCCAGCTAATGCATAGCTCAGTGGTTCTCAAACCTGGTCTTGGAGGCACCCCAGCCAGTCAGGTTTTAAGGATACCCAGAATGAATAGTCATGAGAGAGATTTTGCATGCACTGCCTCCACTACATGCAAATCTCATGAATATTCATTGTAGATATCCTAGAAACCTGACTGGTTGGAGTGCCTCCAGGACCAGGTTTGGGAACCACTGGCATAGCCGGTTAAGTGCGATATTCATCACTTCCTCCTCCATCATCTAAGTTATTGGGGGGGGGGGGCTGCTAAACCACCAGGTGGGAGGGGGCACTAAGGCACAAGGTGGGGGCTAGAGGTCCAGTGACCTCCAGCCCTCTGTTCCGTGTGTGTGGGGGGGGGGGGTATGGGAGGTATGGGGGATTGGAGAGGGGGCACTAGGTCATCAGGACCTTGCCTTTGGGGGCTTTTAGTTTGACAGCCCAGAATTGTCAAACAAGTGTAGGAGGATTGTGCCTGAGCACATGCCCTGGCAGAATCCCCCTGCACTTCCCCCGATGATCAACACTAATAACGTGCCTAAATTTGCATATTATTAGTGTTGATCATTGGGGACTTAATTCCCCACGCTGTTCCCATGCTATTTTAACAGCGCTGTTTTGGAACAGCGTGGGGAATTGATCATCGGGGCCTTAGTGCCTTCTAAACAGGCAGTAGGTGCTCCTACGTTAATATTTTTGCAGGTCTTATGCGCTAATGGAAAATTTAGTGTGGGACCTTCAAAAATCTTTTAAAATACTATTTTTGGGCCACATTAAAATTGGGTTTAGCGTATGGGAAAGTCCTGCATTAAAACGAGCTAAGTCCATTTCTTAATGCATTTTAGTAAGTGTAAGGACCCACTGATTCTTTACAGTGTTCATGTGACTTACAAGGAGGACATGTTGCCTCTTGCTAGATTAGGTAACAAGATGATACCATAGGGTGTGCTACAGTGGTACATTCCAGGGTCTTTAGATACTGACTAAAAAAGAAGTCTGAAGCAGGGACCGGTGTGATGAGAGAGGGAATTCAGGCCATAAGATGCTGTTGTGTGTTGGACAGGAAATGAAGATTCAAGGTCTACAAGTTGTTTAGCCTCTGGTCCTTGTATTGTGAAAATCTGGAGTTGGGAAATGAGTTAGAAGCTTCAGTTCCATGTTTTCTCTTCATGTTTGTATTTTTGAGTTTCCATCCTATATTGGCAAGCTATGTGGGGCATGGAGAGGAAGTATATTACTGAAATTAGCCCTCCCTTTGTACCAGGCACATCCAGGTGGTAGAAATCACCTTGGGAAGTTGGAGGAGATAGGCAATCACATATAGAGCATTGAGAACATACTTTTTTGCTCAGGCTTTCCCTACTGAGTAGTTTGATGATATGGAGCTTTATTGTGTTCTTGGCAGATTTTTGTAAGTGAGTGGGCACATTCTTGTAGTAGTCTGATGTTAGTGACTGTATATGGGTCTGTATTGTGGATTGTGGATGTTCTAAATTGTACAAGTCAAAGAAGCATAAGTACATAAGTATTGCCATACTGGGAAAGACCAAAGGTCCATCAAGCCCAGCATCCTGTTTCCAACTGTGGCCAATCCAGGTCACAAATACCCGGCAAGATCCCAAAAATGTACAAAACATTTTATACTGCTTATCCCAGAAATAGTGGATTTTCCCCAAGTCCATTTAATAACGGTCTATGAACTTTTCCTTTAGGAAGCCGTCCAAACCTTTTTTAAACTCCACTAAGCTAACCACCTTTACCACATTCTCTGGCAACGAATTCCAGAATTTAATTACACGTTGAGAAGGTGCTTGCTCTTCAGATACACCTATGGAGATAGAAGAGAAAAAAATGAATTGCCTTTGAAGCATGAGTACCAGGGGGTGTGGACACAAAATGAGGCAGAGAGAACTCTAGCCACAGTAGTTGGTGACAGTCCTGCCTTTCACACTGAAGGTCTTTTTGTTTTTTGTTTTTTTTAGCAGTGGTCTTTGCTTGAAAAGTAATGAAGATTGCTGTTCTAAGAGGTGAAGGAATAGTGCAGGAGAGTGTCTTCTAAAGGAGATACGACCCCCCCCCCCCCCCCCCCCCCCCCCCCCCCCCCCCACACACACACACACTCTCTTCTTCAATGGCAGTGATGAAGGCAAATAAAAGAAAAGCATCAGAATTTAAGAGAGCAGGGATTAGGCACAGATGATTCCTGCATACAAACAAGTGACTGTGAAAACATAGTTCACCAATAGTCTGTGGTATGACAAGCGGAAAGAAAATTTCTCAAGCACTATCATAATTTTTTTTAATTGTTGTTTTTATCTGCTGTCACATTCTATTCACTGTAGAGTGATCTTAGAGACAGAGAAAAAAAAGATGAGAACTAGGAGAGGAAGGAAGGAACAGATTTGCAGGAAGAAAAAGGAGGTAGAGGAAGGACAGTGAAAGAAGTGGAGAATGAATGAGTGTGTGGGGGGGAGGGAGGGAGCTGCACAGTAAGGTGATAGGAGAGAAAAAGAACAGAGGGACACCATGCTGTCAGATATTGGAAGTGGTTTGTGAGATTTTGTGATATAAATCTGTTTTCTTTCCACCTTGCAGGAAAATTCATGTTTCCAGGTTAGCGTAGTAAAAATACATTTGTTAACACTTTTCTAATCAGGAAAAAGTTGAATAGAATAGAGAACATTTCTTTTACCTCCATTTTAAGCAGTGAGCTCAGAAAAGCAGCTGGAACAAAAGCTCATAACCACTGCAACCAGGTGAGAATTAGGTTACAAAATACAACTGAGTCTGATGTGACACGTGACACGGCAAAGTCTTCGGTCCCTAAAATAAGTAAATAGTCTCATTGCAGTACAGTAGATACAGGGAATGTTCACTTGCCTCCATCAATGGAGAGCTATTGATGCCCTCTTGTGGCTCATTTTAAAATTTATGGTTCAAATCAAATCTAAGGCATCCACATGAACTTGGGAATTCAGACATTTGCCAGTGTGTAAAGAAAAGAGGAGGAAGATAGCAAAAACCTTATTTTCTCAATTTCCCTCCCTCCCCCTCTCTTGCCTTTCCATTCCTTCCTATCTTCCCCTCTAGTTTTTTTATCATTATTTTTTCTTTTTCTTTCTCTCGTCTTTTCGTTTTATTGTTTCCTCATTCCCCCCTCTCTTGCCCTCTCTAGCCTTTTCATTCTTTTCTCTCTTTCCCTCACTCTTTCTCTTGCCTTTTCATTCTTTTCTCTTTCCTCTCTCTATCCCCCCTTTCATTCTTTTCTCTTTCCCTCACTCTCTCTTTCCTTTTCATTCTATCTCCTCTCTCTTGCTTTTTCATTTCTTTTTCCTCTCTCACTTCTTGCCTTTCCATTTCTTTCTCCATCCTCTTGCCTTTTCATACTTTTCTTTGCTTCCCATTCTCTTGCCTTTTTCATTTTTTTCTCTATTTCTCTGTCTATTCATTTCATTTTCTCATTTCAACTCTTTCACTCTTTTACCATTTCTTTCTTTTCTCTCTTTTTTCTTTCTTTTTCTGTGTAGTTTACAGTGCTGCATACATCTGATAGTGCTATAGAAATGATAAGTAGTAGTATTAGCAGCAGCAGCAGTTGGTTCCCTCACTCTGTCTCTTGCCATTTTATTTTCTCTCTTCGCTCTCTCTCTCTCTCTCTCTCTCTCTCTCTTGTCTTTTCATTCTTCTCTCCTTTCTTCCTTTCATCTTTTTGATCCTCTTATTGGGTTTTGCAGCACTCATGTGACGCATTCTGCTTTTTAAGGCCAGTAGAATGGCTGCAGCTGCTGTTGTAAGACACTCTTAAAAGTCATGTGGGAGAGCAGAAGACATGCTCCTGCAGGGAACAAGAGACTTGACAACATGAAACTGCATAAGCACGGTATAAGAAATAGTAAGACTGTTTTAATGCTAAGAATAAAAATAGTGTTTGAAGAAACATTCTAGGATAATGGTTTTGCTTTTATACGCACGTAAGCACCCAAAAATGTTTCACTGGGGATGGCAGGCTTCATTCTATTTCCTATCTTTAAACCTTGAGCAACCTTCTCATGTTTCTGTTTTCTGAGGTTTTTGCAACCAAAGGAAAAAAGGGGTAAGCACAGAAGCCAACTTCTCAAAATGACTGGGAGTGCTGAACTCCATACTAACTAGGGAAAGGGAAGGGAAATGGGACTTGATATACTGTCTTTCTGAGGTTTTTTTAAAAAACAAAAATGAAAATGGTATGGGATTTGCGTTGCAAATCGTACAAGGAGAGACTTGCCGACTTGAACATGTATACCTTGGAGGAAAGGAGAAACGCGTGACATGATAGACATTCAAATATTTGAAAGGTATTAATCCGCAAATGAACCTTTTCCGGAGACGGGAAGGAAAAAGGAAACATTCTACTCACTCCTATACCCAAAGACGCAAAAAAGAGTGCCAGTGAACTAACCAGCTACTGACCAGTAGCATTCATACCCTTAATAACCAAACTAACGGAAGGGATGGTAACAAAACAACTCACAAACTACTTAAATAAATCCTCAATACTACACGACTCCCAGTCAGGATTTCGGTCTAACCACAGCACGGAAACAGTACTAGTTACGCTCATGAATAAATTTAAACAAATGATTGCAACTGGCAAGAACATACTACTGCTACAATTTGACATGTCTAGCGCCTTCGATATGGTTGACTATTTCGGAATTGGAGGAAATGTTCTCAACTGGTTCAAAGGATTCCTAACCTTACGATCATACCAAGTGACATCCAACTCGAATACATCAGCTACATGGATACCTGAATGCGGAGTTCCACAGGGATCCCCCCTCTCACCGACTCTATTCAACCTAATGATGATACCCTTGGCGAAACTACTATCAAACAAAAACCTTAATCCATACATATATGCAGACGACGTAACGATCTACATCCCATTTAAACAAGATCTAAAGGAAATTTCCAGTAACATCAACCAAAGCCTACATATCATGCACACATGGGCGGATTCATTAAAGCTGAAACTCAATGCAGAAAAAACCCAATGCCTAATACTCACCTCAAAACACAATACGAATAAATTCACCACCATTAACACACCAAAACTGAATCTTCCAATTTCGGACACCCTAAAAATTATTGGAGTTACCATCGATCGACACCTAACACTTGAGAATCACGCGAGGAACACAACCAAGAAAATGTTTCATTCAATGTGGAAATTAAAAAGAGTAAAACCTTTCTTCCTAAGAACCGTCTTCCAAAACCTGGTACAATCAATGGTACTCAGCCACCTAGATTACTGCAATGCACTCTACGCTGGATGCAAAGAGCAAATAATCAAGAAACTTCAGACAGCTCAGAACACTGCAGCTAGACTCAGATTCGGTAAAACAAAATACGAAAGCGCTAAACCCCTACGAAAAAGATGCACTGGCTTCCTCTCAAAGAACGTATTACGTTCAAATTATGCACTCTAGTTCATAAAATTATCATGGAGATGCACCAGCCTACATGTCAGACCTGATAGACCTACCACCCAGGAATGCTAAAATATCATCCCGCACATTCCTTAACCTTCACCCCTCCAAACTGTAAAGGTCTCAAATACAAACTAATGCATGCATCAACCTTTTCCTACCTGAGCACACAATTCTGGAATGCGCTGCCGCAAAATTTAAAAATGACCTACGAACTAGCTAACTTCCGAATTCTACTGAAGACTCATCTCTTTAACAAGGCATACAACAATGATCAACAAATATGAATTCCTGTACACATATCCAGAACTGCCTCCACAATATCTACTTGCCAAAATATTAACGTGTTTTTTCATTGCCATGCTACCCAAGATCCTTTTGCTATCACTAAATGTATATTTTCTTATATAATTCTGAAATATTTCCTATATATTTCTTACTATGTTTGGTTGTAAAAATACTATCATGCTCTATCATTATCATGTTACCCAAAACCCTTCTGTCATCACTAAATGTATACTTTATCATGTATTTCCACTAATCATTATATACACTGTCAGCTAGCACATTTGCTTATTTCCGATCTGACGAAGAAGGGCAACCTTTGAAAGCTAATCAAGAAATGTATTAAGTTATGTCCAATAAAAAAGGTATCATCTTATTTTCTTTTCCATGTTTTATTTTGTTTGATTTCTATTGATAACCTTAAGAGTGGACTAACACGGCTACCACACTCCTCCACTAATCATGATGAATTGTAAGCCACATTGAGCCTACAAAGAGGTGGGAAAATGTGGGATACAAATGCAACAAATAAGTAGAACTAGAGGACATGAATTGAGGTTGAAGGGGGGCAGTCTCAGGAGTAATGTCAGGAAGTATTTTTTCACGGAGAGGGTGGTAGATACTTGGAATGCCCTCCCGCAGGAGGTGGTGGAGATGAAAACGGTAATGGAATTCAAACATGCGTGGGATAAACACAAAGGAATCCTGTTTAGAAGGAATGGATCTATGGAATCTTAGCAGAGATTGGGTGGCGATGCCGGTATTTGGAGAATAAAACTGGTTCAGGGAGGACTTCTACGGTCTGTGCCCTGATCGTGACTGAATAGATATGGAGGGGCTGGAGTGTAAATTTTAAGGGGCTTCGACGTTAGCTTCAGAACTTTTAGTACAGGAACAGTACTGGGCAGACTTTTATGGTCTGTGCCCTGAGAAAGGCAGGGACAAATCAAACTCGGGTATACATATAAAGTCAGGGCCGGTCTTAGGCAGAGGCGACCAAGACGGCCGCATAGGGCCCTGTACCTAAGGGGGCCCCACTCAGCGTGCCTCAACTCTGCCTCGTGCCTCTGCTCCGACTCGGACCGGGACCGCATCGAGTCACTCAACCTCTGTCCAACCATAGGCAGATAAAACATTCCTGGCATACCTTGTACACTGTAGCACTGTGCTAGATCTTTTCTTAATATTTTTCCTTATTTTCTCCTTTGTTATGAGAATTGGAACTACTAATTGTAGTGGACTTGAACTGAATAATTTCTGGGGAGGGGAGGTTTCATGATGATAGCATTGTGCTTATTATTTCAATCAGTTTTTTTGTACAAGTTTAGCTTCATTTGTCTTTTTTTGAAATTTCATAAATAAAAACTTTTTCTAAAAATGGAATAATCTTATCAATGGGGTGGAGCTAGGATGGGGTCGGGGCTAGGATGGGGCCCCACCAAATTGGTCTGCACAGGGCCCCGCACTTGCTAAGACCGGCCCTGTATAAAGTATTACATGCCATGAAAAATGAGTTTATCTTGTGGGCAGATTGGATGGACCATTCAGGTCTTTACCTACCGTCATTTACTATGTTACTATCAGCCTTATTTTCGAAAGTGATGGGAGCCCAGATTTCGACCCAAATCGGGAGATGGGCGCCCATCTCGCAAAGGCGCCCATCTCGCAAAGGCGCCCAAATCGGTATAATCGAAAGCCGATTTTGTGCGTCTTCAACTGCAATCTGTCACGGAAACGGGCAAAGTTGACAGAGGCATGTCGGAGGCATGGTGAAGGTGGGACTGGGGCATGTTTATCAGCTGAGGAGAGATGGGTGCCTTCGGCCGATAATCGAAAAAAGAAAGACGTTTTTAGCGTGAATTTGGGTCATTTCTTTTGGACCCTTTTTTTCCACGAACAAGTCCCCAAAAAGTGCCCTAAATGACCAGATGACCACCAGAGGGAATCGGGGATGACCACCCCTGACTCCCCCTGTGGTCACTAACCCCCTCCCACCATAAAAAAAAAAAAAAACAACTTTAACAACTATTTTTTCCAGCCTGTATGCCAGCCTCAAATGCCATACCCAGCTCCATCACAGCAGTATGCAGGTCCCTGGAGCAGCTGTTAGTGGGTGCAGTGGACTTCACCCAGGTGGACCCAGGCCCATCCACCCCTACCTGTTATACTTGTGGTGGTAAATGGGAGCCCTCCAAACCGCCCCCAAAACCCACTGTACCCACATGTAGGTGCCTCCCTTCAGCCATAAAGGCTATGGTAATGGTGTAGAGTTGTGGGCAGTGGGTTTTGGGGGGGGGATTTGAGGGGCTCAGCACCCAAGGGATGGGAGCTATGGACTTGGGAGGTATTTAACTTTTTTTTTACTTGTTTACAATTGCCCCCTAGGGTGCCCGGTTGGTGTCCTGGCATGTGAGGGGGACCAGTGCACTACGAATCCTGGCCCCTCCCATGACCCAATGCCTTGGAGTTGTTCGTTTTTGAGCTGGGCGTCTTCGGTTTCCATTATCGCTGAAAAACGAAACCGCCCAGCTCAAATCCACACAAATCCGATGTATTTGCCAGGCACAAACTGTATTATAAAAAAAAAAGATGGGTGCCCATTTTTTTCGAAAATACGGTCTGTCCCACCCCTTCACGTACCCGTTCTTGGACATAGACGCCCATGGAGATGGGCGTTCGCGTTCGATTATGCCCCTCCACGTTACTAATTAAACAGTCTCTCTGCAATTTTTATTTTTCTTCATTTTTGAGGAAGAAATAAACAATGAGGGATTAAGGAGAATTACTCCCTTAATCCCTTGTAAAAGGCCCTTTCCAAAACAAGCTCTTCTTTAAAATATGTGGGTGAATCTGAGTTGATATTATACCTGGCAGGGAAATTTTCTCTTAAACTTGTAAAATGGGAATATATAAATAGATTTTTATTCTGCCCAAGTCACACCCAAACCACAGACCCAGCATGCTCCTTTGAAATCACTTCATGGTGTATCACCATTTACATATGTAAATGTAACTATAGTGTATGTTTCTAGAATAAAGTCCTTAGCCTTTTTGATAGCTGAACGTTTGACTGTTTCTTTGGTTCATATTCCTGAGGGTGATTGTTGTATCTCTGTGGATATTCTATTAGATGGTCTTCTGTTGTATTAATAGTAGAAGTGGAAGACAGCATTGAGCTTTCCCACATTCATGGTCACATTCTAGATTTAAAATTTTCTCAGTTTAGAAACAAAATCCTTTGTATGGGCAATATTAATTATCTTCCTTTGATGTCGTCCAACTATTGTGCTTGTAATTTTCCTTAAAGATGGAGAAAGTTACTGAGCCAAGTAATTTAGCCATGACTAAGAACTGTAGATGGAGGACCTAGATCGAAGTGCCTTTTAGCTGGAATTGCAAGACCTTCTTGATAGAATGGAAGGCACGGCAGTGGAAGACATGGCTGATACCTGCTCATCTTTAGTCAGGGATAGCTTTAGTTGGTTGGCACCCAAATCCAAGCAACCTTCAGGAGCTGCTTCTACTATTTGCGACAGCTATGCTGCCTCTCTCCTTACATTGAGAAGGTAAATCTTATCCCAGTTGTGCATGCCACGATAACATCAAGACTGGATTACTGTAATGCACTCTATAATGATCTGACTACAAAGGGCATGCACCAGCTCCAATTGATTCAGAATGCTGCAGCAACACTAATAGAAGGTTGCAAGAGACGTGACCACATCACACCATTTTTGCAAAAACTTTACTGGCTACCAGTACAGGGCTAAATTTAAAACTCTATGTCTAATCTTCAAGGCCCTTAAAGGAAATGGCCCTGAGTACCTGAAGAATAGGATGATCTTCTACACACCTCCAAGGACACTAAGGTCCTCTCAAGGACTATCACCACACCTGCTCCAAAAGACATTACACAATGTGATACCCGCAAGCAAGCCTTCTCTGGAGTAGCCCCCACACTCTGGAATGCACTCCCTGAAATTCTCCGCTTAACACAAGTCTATCTCTACTTCAGGAAGCAGGCGAAAGCTTGACTCTTCAACCAGGCATTTAATGGAAGAAGTAACTAACTTGTTAGTCTCACTCACACACACAAGGAGTGACACAGGCTACACATACTACAGCAGAACGTGTTTATGCATTCCTTCCCTATCTGAGATAACATTAATCATCTCTCTGACCTCATGTGCATCTTTCTTTAAATTAGTCACCTTATTTTCTAATTCCTCTTACTCTCTTACCTATCTATATGTGCCATCTTTGCTTATACCCTACACTGTCAATTAAAATGTTCTATTACATATTGTGTTGACATTGTAAGTAGTATACTATGCCATACTTTGTATTGTTATTTGAATATTTTTACTGCTGTAATTGTCTATTGTTCATGTTTGATTTATTCTTAGTGTACACCGCCTTGAGTGAATTCCTTCATAAAGGCGGTAAATAAATCCTAATAAATAAATAAGAACCCAAAGACAAAAATTGACTTAAAATATTTGGTATCTGAGCCATCTCTGAAGGACTGTCATATTTTATTGATTCAAGCAATGTTAAACCGGGAATGAAATCCCAAGGGAAACAAATTTCATTTACAGCATTTTGTGAAGTAAGTTTGGAGGGGATAGAGTCAATTTTGAAGTCACTAATCTTATAGCCTCCCTGTTAGATCCATGTCCCTCAAAGAAAGACTGGTTAGGCTCAATCTACAGTAGTTAATTGTTAACGCTTCCTTGAGGGATTTGTATGTTCTGTCACTATTAATAAAAGGTGTGATAACACCTTTATTAAAACACCCAAGGATATTCAGAATTTTCATTCAGCAGCAAAGTTGCATTATCTTTCAAAAGTGATTGTGAAGACTCTTCCGTTACAATTGCAAAATTATTGCTCGGATGTCAAGCTACTAATGAAAACCAGGCAGGTCTTAGAAATGAACTTAGTACTGAATCAGTTCGGGGGGGGGGGGGGGGGTCCACTGATGATGGGAGGCAGTTTTTACATGAGGGGTCAGATGCAGCATTTAAATCTATACCCGAATTGTCATCACCAGCCGATACCTGGATATCAGTACTGAATATCCAGGTATAGACTGACTGGCGGAAATTATCTGTGTACTGCCAGTACCCCGGATAACTATCTGGGTAAGTTAGGACAGCAACATAGGGGTCAGCATTCAGTCAATGGCGGCCAACATTTTTTGTCTGCTGCTAGCTTCATGACCGAATATTCAATGCTGGGTCAAATCCAGGCATCGGCATTGATTATCCGGTTGTATGTGGCTAACTAAAACTTATGTGGCTAACTGCAATATTTAGCACTTAACTGCATAAGGTAAATAAATCCTAATAAATAAATAAAGTGAACCGCATAAAGATAAGATTGTTTTATGCAGTCACTCTACGCAGTTAAGTGCTGAATATCATCACTTAACCCCATACGTGCTGACTCCGCCCATAAAATGGATGGTCTTGTGTTTGGCAGTGAGTGCTAATGTTCAGCGGCACTAAGCAGTTAAGTGCTGTGCAATATAAGCAGATGCCCACACAAGTGATTTAACCGGCCAGGAGCCGTTCCTGGCTGGTTAAATCACTTTGAATATTGACCCCAAATTATCCAGGTACTGGCGCTGGATATCTGCGGTACCTGGCTATTTCAGCTCTGTCTTGGCGTTGACCCCAGATCGCCCTGGAATTGCCTGGATAGTACTGGTGTAGATAATGCCACTGAAAATCTTGATATGGTCCTGGTGAGCAGTACTTAATCCAGAAACGTGTCACTGAATATTGGCCTTATGTTTATTTAAATAGCTTGTCGTTGCGTCTTTTATGGTTGAGGCTGGTATACTGTGAAGAGGTTTGCTGCTGAAGAGATATAACTTGTGCTCCTTTGCTGATGACTGAGGATAAAAGAGTGTTTAATTGTATTGTTGAGGGGACATCTGAAAAAAAAAAAAAGAGCCAGCCAGTCTCACTGAAAGCATTTCTCAGACTATAAGCATGAAAATGAGCAACAATTGGACTGACTGAGAGGAGTAGCCTAATGGTTAGAGAAGTGGAAGTCAGGGAAAAAGTGGTAACGTGAGCAAGGGTAGGCCAGGGACCCAGACAAGAGATATACAATGAGTTAAGGTGAACGAAAGCAATAGTTATTAAAGATGTCAGGTGGGGGGGGGGGGGGGTTCTGTTCAGATCACAAGTGGGGGAGAAGGTAAACAGAAAACTGGTCCTTACATATAAGAATGTCCTCTTCTGGCCTACTCCTAAAGGGCCACGGCATGTACTACTGTCTCTCAGCAAGGTAGCACACTCTGCTTGGATCTGGTCTGGTTCCCCAGAGCTACCAGTACAATCTTTAGCAACTAACATAGGCCGGCCTGCAGCCAGTCAGGTCAAAAACAGTAAGGTTCCAAGTTGAACTTGACCTATCTGACTGTCGCAGTTGCAGTTCACCTATACATGGTGGAGATATATGCAGCTGGGTGTCGCTGCTTCTCTCTGAGCCTCTCTAACCTAGCTGTGCCCTGAGATTGTATCTTCCTAGACCATACCTTTCTGGCTCAGTGCGTAGCCACAGGTGGGCTTGGGTGGGCCAGGGCCCACCCATTTATGGCTCAGGCCCACCCAACAGTAGCACATGTTTAGTGGTAACTGGTGGGAATCCCAAGCTCTGCCAGCTGAATATTTCCCCCTGATGGTAACGAAAACGCTACTCTCCACAACACCGGCACCTGCGCATGCTCAAGTTTTCAGTGCATTCCTGCTGCCAAGGTGGAAAGAAGCGTTTTCCCACCAGCTGAGATTTATTTTTTATGGGGGGAAAACACTTGGTGCCCACCTAATTCTTGCCTAGGCCCACCCAAAATCTGTTGTCTGGCTACGCCCCTGTTCTGGCTCCTCCCCTCCCATGTCATTTCCCCACTCAGTAGGACTGTGAGTTTTAAGGTGACTTTGCAACTGTGAGGGACTGTCAATAAGGGGGAGTGGTAGCTACCTATAGACTCTGTCACACAGTCCTTGTCACTTTGAGCATGTCACTTAACCCTCTGTTGCCTCAGATTTGGAGGGGCATAATCGAACGTCACCGGCCAAATAGATCGCCGGCGATCTATGTTGGCGACGGTGCTACAGCTGACCGGAACCGTACTATCGAAAAAGATGGCTGGCCATCTTTTTTTTCGATAATACGGTTTAGCCCGGCCAAATGCCATGGAGTTCGCCGGGTTTGAGATGGCTGGGTTTGTTTTTCAGCGATAATGGAAAGTTATGTCGGCCATTTGGCCGTGGGAGGAGCCAGCATTTTTAGTGCACTGGCCCCCCTGACATGCCAGGACACCAACCAGCCACCCTAGAGGTCACTGCGGTGGACTTCAGAAAAGCTCCCACGTGCATAGCTCCCTTACTTTGGGAGCTGAGCCCCCCAAACCCACTACCCACAAATGTACTGCACCCACTAAATTTGTTCCAGGGACCTGCATACAGCCTCTAGGACTTATTGCTGCTGTATAACTTTGGCACACCAGTTCACACCTGAAGACTAATCTCTCTGAAAAAGTCCTTTCTTGAAATAACCACGTTTACTCACAGTTAACTGCAGATCAGAGGTTGTGCCCCACTGGCAAAGAGTCCCCTGGTACTAAGATTAGCAGTAGGTCAGAGCTGGCACAATGGTGTACAATGCCCTCTTTCAGCACCATTCAAGGTAAGAACTACATTCTCTAACGTGGGTAACACAGGAAAGGGAACTAAAACTGGCTTACAAAAATGGCCACTACCGCATGGACTACAACAGGAAACAAAACAGGGCACACTCTGACCCAGTTAGCAGGGGGGAAAAGCACCATGGGAGTAGAGCCCAGTACCCTACACCCACCACAATGCATTGCTAATGTGACTCTGCAGGGCACCTAACAGAAAAGGTGTCACACTCACCCGAGAGCCACATCACAACCAGGGAAAGGTTGTCGGAGGATACAACACATTCTGCTGTCATGGAGGTGGGTACGGCATTTGAGGCTGGCCTACAGGCTGGCAAAAAAGGTTTTTAGTTTTATTTTTTTAGTTTGGAAGAGGATTGGTGACCACTGGGGGAGTATGGGGAGGTCATACCCCATTCCCTCCAGTGGTCATCTGGTCAGTTGGGGCACCTTTTTGAGGCTTGGTCGTGAAAATAAAAGGACCAAGTAAAGCCGGCGAAATACTGCTTAACGCCGCTTTTTTTTCCATTATCGGTGAAAGCCGGCCATCTGGTAGCCACGCCCATGCCCGCCCATGTCCCGCCTTCGCTAATCTACTGACACGCCCCCTTGAACTTTCTCCGGCGAAGTGACGGGAAAGCGGCGATGCTGTCAAAAATGCCGCTTTTGATTATACCGATTTCGCCGCTTTTAAGAAATTGCCAGCCATCTCCCGATTTGTGTCGGAAGATGGCCGGCGATCACTTACATAGTAACATAGTAACATAGTAACATAGTAGATGACGGCAGAAAAGACCTGCATGGTCCATCCAGTCCGCCCAACAAGATAAACTCATATGTGTATACCTTACCTTGATTTGTACCTGCCTTTTTCAGGGCACAGACCGTACAAGTCTGCCCAGCAGTATTTCCCACCTCTCAACCACCAGTCCCACCTCCCATCACTCGCTCTGGCACAGACCGTATAAGTCTGCCCTCCACTATCCTCGCCTCCCAACCACCAACCTCTCTTCCCCCACCTGCTCCGCCACCCAATGTTGGCTAAGTTTCTGAGGATCCATTCCTACTGCACAGGATTCCTTTATGCATATCCCACGCATGTTTGAATTTCGTTACCGTTTTCATCTCCACCACCTCCCGCGGTCGATTATAAACTGGATAATCAACTATATCAACAACTCTCTAAAAATATATCAAGAGTCGTCAACAAGCCTAAACATACTCAATCAAACTTATCAAGAAATTTACTAAAAACTGATGTTTTTAATATCTTCCTAAAAAGAGTGTATTCAGGATTTTTAACAAAACAGGAGACATACACCAAATTTTTGGAGCTTGATAAGCAAGAAGTCTATCAGAGATCTTAAATCGTTTAATGCCTCTGACTGAAGGGAAATGAAAAGGAGATTTGGTTACCAAACTTCTACTCTTAGAAGGAGCTGAGAATTTGAATTGGAACAATAGATATCCAGGAAATTCCGCTGAGAGGAGTTTTCAAATGTATGACCGTTAGACCCTGATGCAGGCAGACGAAATGCTGGCCACCTTTGGTCTAGGTCTGTTTTTTGAGAAAAGAAAAGAAAGGAAGAACTACACAGCTAAGTACAATATAAGCACAGTATAATGTTTTAAGACCTGTGATATAGTATTGAAGACATTTTGTAAGAGCTGTTCAATTTTGCACATGTTGCTGCAGGGAGGTTTTTTGTGCCAATGATGAAGCAGCCCTGCTCCCGCTGCTTTTTTTTTAGCCGGGAGCTTCTTGAGGCTTTTTCCTCCTTGTGATTCTACACTGCTCGTAAGTTGAGTTCTATAGAAGAACCCGTTATTGTTTATGTTTATGATATTTCTATCAGGCTTTTCAGCTTGGAGAAGAGACGGCTGAGGGGAGATATGATAGAAGTGTATAAAATAATGAGTGGAATGGATCGGGTGGATGTGAAGCGACTGTTCACGCTATCCAAAAATACTAGGACTAGAGGGCATGAGTTGAAGCTACAGTGTGGTAAATTTAAAACGAATCGGAGAAAATTCTTCTTCACCCAACGTGTAATTAGACTCTGGAATTCATTGCCGGAGAACGTGGTACGGGCGGTTAGCTTGACGGAGTTTAAAAAGGGGTTAGATAGATTCCTAAAGGACAAGTCCATAGACCGCTATTAAATGGACTTGGAAAAATTCCGCATTTTTAGGTATAACTTGCCTGGAATGTTTTTACGTTTGGGGAGCGTGCCAGGTGCCCTTGACCTGGATTGGCCACTGTCGGTGACAGGATGCTGGGCTAGATGGACCTTTGGTCTTTCCCAGTATGGCACTACTTATGTACTTATGTACTTATGTACAATTTTGCACATGTTGCTGCAGGGAGGTTTTTTGTGCCAATGATGAAGCAGCCCTGCTCCCGCTGCTTTTTTTTTAGCTGGGAGCTTCTTGAGGCTTTTTCCTCCTTGTGATTCTACACTGCTCGTAAGTTGAGTTCTATAGAAGAACCCGTTATTGTTTATGTTTATGATATTTCTATCAGGTTCTTTCCCTCGTTTGTTGGTTTAGTTTCATACGCTAATTTCACCCCATTAGCATGTGAGCTCCTTCAGCCACTCTATGTAGGTGGTAAGGGTTCATGCGCCAAACACGTGCTAATCAGTTAGTGTGTAGCAATGTAGCTGCGCTAACTATTTAGTGCAGAATTCACCCACTCTCTGCCCCCAGACCCACCTGAGCGCACCCCGTGGTAAGGCATTTTTTGCTGTGGTAAGCACGCGTTAGTGCTTACCCCCAGCTTTGTAAAAGGGGCCCTTTATTTTTACCTCTTTTGATGATGTTATTGTAAACCGCTCTAGATTCTAGTAGTTTCTAGATACCGCTATTGTTATTGTACCACAAGAAGAGGATGTGAAAACAAAGTATATTGATAATCTAATCTAATCCAACATTTATAGACCACTTTGAGGGGCATAATCGAACATCGCCAGCGATCTATTTTGGTTGCGGCGCAACAGCTGGCCGGAACCAAATTATCGAAAAAGATGGCCGGCCATCTTTTTTTTTTTGATAATGCTGTTTAGCCCGGCCAAATGCCAGAGTTCACCGGGTTTGAAATCGCCGGTTTTGTTTTTCAGCGATAATGGAAAAAATGCCTCCGATCTCAAACCCGGCGAAATCCAAGGCATTTGGTTTTGGGAGGAGCCAGCATTTGTTGTGCACTGGTCCCCCTGACATGCCAGGACACCAACCGGGCACCCTTCTAAAAATTAAAAAATATATATACAAATACCTCCCAGGTGCATAGCTCCCTTACCTTGGGTGCTGAGCCCCCCAAATCCCCCCCAACCCCACTCCCCACAACTCTACACCATTACCATAGCCCTTATGGGTGAAGGGGGGCACCTACATGTGGGTACAGTGGGTTTTGGGGGGGGTTGGAGGGCTCAACACTTAGCACCACAAGTGTAACAGGTAGGGGAGGGGATGGACCTGGGTCTGCCTGCCTGAAGTGCACTGCACCCATTAAAAACTGCTCCAGGGACTTGCATACTGCTGTCAGGGAGCTGGGTACGACATTTGAGGCTGACATACAGGCTGGCAAAAAAGGTTTTTATTTTTATTTTTTTAGTGTGAGAGGGGGTTGGTGACCACTGGGGGACTGCGGGGAGGTCATCCCCCATTCCTTCCGGTGGTCATCTGGTCAGTTGGGGCACCTTTTTGAGGCTTGGTCGTGAAAATAAAAGGACCAAGTAAACCCGGCGAAATACTGATTAACGCCGCTTTTTTTTCCATTATCCACAAAAGCCGGCCATCTGGTAGCCACGCCCATGCCCGCCCATGTCCCGCCTTCACTATGCCGCCGACACGCCCCCTTGAACTTTCGCCGGCGCGGCGATGGGAAAGCAGCGATGGTGTCAAAAAAGCCGCTTTCGATTATACCGATTTCGCTAATTTTGAGAGATCGCCGGCCATCTCCCGATTTATGTCGAAAGATCGCCGGCGATCACTTTCGCAAATAAGCCTGTTTCTCACCTACTAGAATCTAGAGCAAATCAATTCAATGTTCGAGTAACATGCCCCAAACCAAAGACTTGCTGCAAGACAGAGGACAAGACAAATAGAAAATTATAACCACTATAAATTGGAACCTTAAATAATCTGTAACAATGTTCATTTTGAATTCTGTTTAAATAGTTGGGTGCAGCCCATCCACTAGGAAGTAGTTTTTTTTTCTCTTTTCCCCAGTAGCTGGAGCATTTTGGTATTAAACAAAAGGAACAGTCTGCATAGTATAAAGCCTGCTTGTTTAATTTTGTTTCTCTTTGCTGTTGGTGAGATATTGTGCATATCTCATGACCTTCATTTCTTATTCTGATGCATTCCTTTCTGAGTACTAGCCTACACCAGTATAAGAGCTTCACATGGTTTCTTTATTTTTTCAGGATGTTACTAAAGGTGATATTTATTATAACAGAATGCCTAAGTGAGGTGGTTGCTGGTGGGCAGACTGAGCCCCTGGGGATTTTATACAAATGTCATAAAACATGGATAGAAAACAATGCTAAAGGTAAAAATATTATGCAGACTGCTTTCTCCATTGGTTTTAATGTATAAAACCTAATATAAAACCTAAAGGGTGGAAGATCCCTAGAAAAACCAAGTCACAAGATAACCAAAACAGTTCAAGACTTATTCTCCAACATCAAAATCAGGATGCATTGGTACATATGATATGACCCAACACAGGCCATGTTTCAGCAGTGGAGCCATCCTCAGGGGTCTTGTAAACCACGCAACCACCACATCCAGGAAATCTAGACTGCCCCCAATTTGATTGACTGCACTTTTTTGTCCTTTAGATTGTAAGCTCCTTTGAGCAGGGACTGTCCTTCTTTGTTAGATTGTTCAGCGCTGTGTAACCCTGGTAGCGCTTTAGAAATGTTTAATAGTAGTAGTAATAGTAGTAGTAGTTGTAAACCACGCAAACTAACATACGGAGAAAATCAAAGTTCCACATGGATCAGGATGGGACAAGACACCATAAAATATCTATTTTTTGTGTCTTGTACCATTCCGTCCCGATCCGCTAGTTTGTATGGTTTACAGGACCCCTGAGGAAGACTCCACAGCTGAAACATGGCCCATGTTGGGTCATATGTACCAATGCATCCTGTTTTTGATATTGGAGAATAAACCTTGAACTGTTTTGGTCATCTTGTGACTTGGTTTTTCTTGGGATCTTCCACTCTTTTTGTTCATCTGGTTTCCCTTGTGGAAGTGTTGGTCTTCTTTCCCTGCCTCTAAAACCTAATATAAACATTGATGAAATAACACAATGACATCAAACTCAAATAACAATATGACACAAGGCAACATTTTATGTCTTACAGCAAAGTCCCAACAACTTCCTGCCAGGGGAGAGAGGAGTCAGAGAAATCCTTATGACTGGGACCAACGTGAATGCTAAGGTAAAATCCAAAGACTACAGATCTTTTCTAGTGGTTATAAGGTGGCAGAGAGGGAAATGAATCCTTCCACTTTCATGTACTGCAACGAACAACCGCTGATTCAGATCCTCTGTTGTATGAAACAAAGAAGGATGAATTCTGACCTCTGCTAGTTAGCACATTTTTTTACAAATAGATGGAACAGTTTATTCCAGGACTCCAAAACACAAGTTTGAGATGCCCAACCCCACCTTTCCAAAGTGCAACAGTAGGAGGGAATATCCAGTTCTGAGGATTCCCCTTTGAAAATCCAGGAAAAGACTAGAAGGAGATTTACCCTTCTTGAGTTCTCTCTTCTCCGTCCTAATCTACCCTCCCATCTCTTCTACTCTCCTTCTTCCACCCCACCCTTTCCTAGCAATTCCCTCACCTGGTTGGTCCCAGTCCAAGGATAAAGGGAGTTCAATGGTCCTCAGTCCTGGATCTAATATCCAAGGTCACACTCCACAGAGATAGTGGTAAGACAGAAAACCAGTGTGAAGCCTGTGAGCTGACATGAGTTCTCGCAGGTCCAGCTATGGTCCTACACCTGAACAGATTTTCTAGTTAATAGAAAGCCCGCGCAGGGGAATGGACCAGGCTGTGTTGAGTCTCTCAGAAAATTAGCTTACAGGTATTATGCTGCTTTTCTGTGTCATCAGTGCTACAGGAGGATTGCCATGGGACATCTGCAGTGGACAGCAACTCCAGAACTGGGGACCATAATGTGTTTGTCCCCCCTTCCCCGAGTCCCTGCACTTCAGGGGCTGCTTGAATGAAATTCATACCAGTATTCTATCACAGTCTTTGCACCTGGAGCTGTGTGAGTGATTACTGAAAATGTGCTGGTGAGCAGGTGATACACTGCAATAAATGTGTCACCTGAAAAGTACACGTGAGGCAAGGGATACAGTAAAACATTCCTTTGCATCATTTATCGCCAACTATTTCTTTTGTTTTTACACAGAAGAGAATGAGCTAAAATTACAGTATTTAGCCACAAGAGCAGAGCAGCCATGCTGGGACAAGTAATAGCAATAAGGGAATGTAATGACATGGAAATTGTTTGGGACAAGAAAATTAGTAAACCAACAAGGAGGCGAGGGTTCTGGCTATTCTGAAAGAAAGAGATGTCTCAGAGCATGAAAAAGTGCACCCTCCCCTCCCCAACACACATACACACACACACACACACACACACACACACACACAGGTTGGAGGCGGTATTGGATTGTGAAAGCACTGCAGGTCACAGAAGAGATGAGGGGAGGGCAAACACTTTATAATATTATCTGAAATCAGAAGAAAGAGAGTGTAAGAGGCAAATGCAAGATCTGGAAAGGCAGAATTAACAATAATAGTTAAAAAAAAAAATAGGGATCCTTTTACTAAGTTGTGGTAAAAAGTGGCCTTAATGTGCCTTTGAGTATCCAAAGGAAAAGCAGGAGAAAACCTCTACGTAAGTCCAAACCAAATACCAAAGAAGTAAAGGATGGCTTGTGACTTCCACACATGAATGGAGAACAGAAGATCTTTATTGAATCACCAAATCAAGATTTGACACGGGGCCGTGTTTTGGCGGTCAGTCCGCCTGCATCAGGGGTTTCATACAAACGCAGTAATGAATGTACCACATGATGTGATCCAAATGAAGCTTCTCACAGAATAAAAGAATCAAGCCATGCAAACTGCTTCATGTATGGTAAAGTTTCACCACACAGGAAGCTGTTTTGCGTGACTGATACAAGTTGCTCTTTGGTTTCCTGCTTGATTCTTTTGTGCTTTATTTTGCTGTTCAATGTGTGGGGTGCCAGGAGTGAGGGAGTGGGACTTGAGTGCATATTTATTTGATATATTGGATGCGGGGATCAATGGAAGGCTTCAATGCACTTTTTTTTACTGAAGCCCAGGGAAGCGCTAGCCAACTGGATTCAGGACTGTTATTATAGCATCTAGATCTGCCATATTAGGCTGTTTAGCACTGAAAATCAACTCCAGTGACTTAGGGGGCTTTTTACTAAAGTATAGCGTCTTAACAGACATTAGCATACACTAATTGCCATTTGGTTTATAGGTATAAAACAGAGGGGCCCTTTTACTATGGCGCGTAGGCGCCTATGCGCGTACAACATGCATCAGATTGGAACTACTGCCCGGCTACCACATGCCCCGGGCAGTAATTCCATTTTTGATGTGCGTCCAAAACACTTGGTAGAAATTTTCTGTCACATGGTGCTTACCTGGCAGTAATCGGCAGTGTATGCGCACTGACGATTACTGCCCGGTTAACAAGTGAGACCTTACCGCTAAGTCAATGGGTGGCGGTAAGGTCTCATGCCAAAAATGGACACATGTCAGTTTTAATTTTGTCGCACATCCATTTTCGGCCACAAAAAAGACCTTTTTTGCAGGCGTGCTGAAAAATGGACCTGCGTACATCCAAAGCACGCGCCTACATCAGCGCAGGCCATTTTTCAGCGTGCCTTAGTAAAAAGGCCCCAGAATGCGCAGTTTTGTCCCTTTGCATCTTCTGTTTGTACCAGGAACAGAACTTCAAAGCTGCTAGTTTGCTGCTTGGACACAGTGAGGAAAATCGATTAAGTAAAATCAAATGAAGACATTTTTCTCTTCAAAAAAGATTAAGAATGTGTCTGTACAGCATCAACATGACCCATCCTTGTGACTTGGCGAACTGCTTGCCTTTAGAGATAATTGTGTAACCAAAGTCATGAAATTCTAGCACATCAGAATATAAAAGCAATTAATACTTTACCCACCCTTCAGAACCTACTACTTCCAAAAGTTTAAAGAATTAGTCATAGGGCCCTAACGTTCTTTGCGGTGACTTGACTGATTCATTTTTTTTCTCAGCTTGTGTTCCTCCTTTGCACAGACAGTGGTATATTTGATTTCCTCACATCTGGGCTGGATGTGACAGAGTGGGAGTAATTCTGAAGAGCATCAGGAAAGATTTCTGGCATCTCCTGCTGGCTTCCAAGTCCCACACTGGTACGTGGCATGAGTGAGCAGCATTGTAAATGTGCATCATGCCTCATTTAGAGGAGGTGAGCAAGCACGGGGAGCAGCAGGTGAGCCAATTAGAATCAATGGGACTGCCCACCATGTTCAAGTGAACAATGGTGTATAATAAAAATCTAATGGAAAATCCTGAAAGAATGTGGCAGTTTCTCTTTGATTTGCAATTATGTGGCTATTGTCTTCCATGGTGCAGAGGATTACAGCCTGAGGAAAAGGCATTTCTCCCTAGAAGAAATGTATATATACACTTTATAAAGAAAAAAAAAAAAAAGGAAAGCTGAAATTGCAACAGGAGATTGTTTAACTATTTCTGTGAAATAAAGTGCAATGAATGCTGACCACGGAAGATCTATGGTTACTTATAGCTGGATGTTAGGCTTCAAGGCCTGTATGCAAGAAACACAGGCGAGGGAGCCACTGATGACTAGGAGATTCTAAAGGAGTCCTGTGGACAGGCCACAGAGTCCCCACAAGCAGGGGCGTAGCCAGACAACAAATTTTGGGTGGGCCTAGGCAAGAAGTGGGTGAGCACCAAGTGTTCTTCCCCCTCCCAACCACCACCAAAAAAATATTTCAGCTGGCAGGAAAATGCTTCTTTCCACCTTGGCAGTCTGCAGCAGACGTGCTGAAAACTGAGCATGTGCAGGTGCCAGTATCGTGGAGAGTAGCGTTTTTGTTGCCATCAGGGGGAAGCCTTCAGCTGGCTGAGCTTGAGATCCCCATCAGCTACCGCTAAATGTGTGCTACTGTTGGGTGGGCCTGAGCACTAAATGGGTGGGCCCCGGCCCACCCAGGCCCACCTGTGGCTACGCCACTGCCCACAAGTATGTAGCTATGATGTTTGTAGTTAACTACTCCAATGTGTTAAATGGTGGTGGACACTAGTAACAATGAGAAGGGAACCCATAGGCCACTGGTATTCTGGAAGACGGTTCTCAAGGGTTCTGGTATCACACTCATATGCTTAAAAGCACAAAGACAGCTGAAAAGAGGATCTTCCTCAGAATTTCATGCAAATATTAATACTGATACACATATGAGTTCATTTTTAGTAAGCTGCCATGAGCCAAACTAGAAAATTATTACTTTATTTTTCAATTTATTTGATTCCATTTGGGGGGGGGGGGTATTCATTTTATTTAATGTGTGTGTGTATTTGTATGTTTGTTTTCCCATTATTGCACACCATTTCATATTAGTGTGCACTAAACATGTCGGAGTAATTTTATTAGAGGGTGACCAGGTGAAGCACCCAAAAAGGTACATATTTTAAGCCTTTATTTTTTTAGAATAAAGGCCACTATCTTCAAATCACCACCTCAAAATATTTCATACCATAAAATTGGCAAAAATGTATTTTTATAAATGAAACTGAATAATAATTAATATTCAAATAAATATCTAAATATGTATAGTGGGGCCATCATACCAGGGTTTGAAGGGATATAAATAATTTTCTTCCTATAGCAGGGGTGGCCAACCTCAGTCCTCGAGGACTGCAACGCAGTTGGGATTTTAGGATTTCCCCAATGAACATTCATGAGATCTATTTGCGTGCACTGCCTCCATTGTATGCAAATAGATCTCATGCATATTCATTAGGGAAATCCTGAAAGCCCAACTGGGTTGCGGCCCTCAAGGACCAAGGTTGCCCACCCCTGTCCTATAGCCAGTGGTGTGCTGGAGACGGCTCTCACAGGCTTGCAAGAGCCGGTTGTTAAGTTTTTAAGAATTTTGGGAGCCGGTTGTTAAAGTAGGGCCCTCCATGGCTACTTTAACAACTGGCTCCCAAAATGTGGGCTTGGGCCCCCTGCTGAATTATCTTTTACTTTGTTGGTGGGGATGCTCCTCGCTCCTTGTTTCCAGCTCTGAGCAGCAGGCTGGGACTTCTCAAGCATGTTCCAGCATGCTGCTCAGAGCAAGATGTTGGGAGTGGTGGCAGTCCATTTATTGGCTGCCAGCAAAGTATAGCACGAAGGGAGGGAGGAGAGAGTGGCAAGTGTTGCTCCCCCCCTCCCCCCGGCCACCCATGGCCCTTCCAACTGTAGAGCTGGCTATGTTCGGAGAAAGAGCCTGTTAAAAATTTACCAGCACACCCCTGCCTATAGCCTTCTTGTAATATAATCATCAGTCCACTTCTATAACTAATATACAAATCAGTGTACAAATGTACACTTTAATCCACGAAAAACAATGCAAATTTTCTCCAATTAAAAATTAGAAGAATATAATACTTACCTTAGGGCCCCTTTTAAAAAGTGGTGGTACCCATACCACCACTTTGTCATGCGCCAATCCGGCACTACCTGTAGGTTACCAAAGAAGCCCGGTGGTAGTGCCTTCCTCCAATGCACACCATTTCCGCTGCATCGGAGTTTTTAAAAAACATTTTGTGCCTAGGTTTACCCAGAGATAATTGGGCACTACGCACTTGCTGGTTATCGCTAGGGTAGGGCGGGAGCCCTTATCGCTTCCTAAATAGGTGGCGGTAAGGGATTCCCTGGGAAATGGTGATGTGGTAAGTGTTTCATTTACTGCATGGCCATTTCCGTCCCAAAATTTACTTTTTCCGGGAGGTGGTAAAGGGGGGGAGGGTCTCAGCATGTAGCAAACCCACACACCAATGCCACCGCAGGGCCCCTTTTACCACTGCTTGGTAAAAGGGGCCCTTAAAGATTATTCAACACTGACACGATCGCGTTTTGTGCCACCAGCTCTGCGTCAGGGTGTTGCACTCTTCAAAATAGATTAAGGGCCCCTTTAACCAAGCGGCAGTAAAAGGGGCCCTGTGGTTCCATCAGCACACAGAGCCCCCCCCCCCCCCCTTTTACCACTGTCCACAAAAAGGAAATTCCGAGCGGGACAGAAATGGCCATGTGATATGTGAAACACTTGCCTCATGGCCATTTCCCCAGGGAGCCTGATTACCACCGGGTAAGCCCCTGGTGCAAAAAACAAAATCCAACACAACGGGAATGGCATGCGTTGGGAGCAGTTTCTACCGCTGGGCTCTTGTCTGTAAACAGGATTTGTTACCAGCAAATGGACAGAGTCCACAGATCAGCTATCCATTGGAGCACCCTGATCTGCAGAAGATTGGAGAGTCTTAGGACCTGTATTGGCCACCTTCCCTTCAGGTAGATCTCTCTGGTGCTACCTGCTATTAGAACTTACAGTGTGATGAAAAGGTTTTGCATCACCTTGACAGAAAATGAATTTGCTAGGATTGTGTGCTAATTTGCCAAATTCCTTTCTAGAATTCCAAGACAACACACTGTAAGTTACAGCCCCCAGAGGTCAGATGTCAGTCAGCCTTTGTCTGGTTCTGAGTTCTTTTCTGTGGTCCCAGGGGCAGTGGGGTTTGTAGCACAATAATACAACACAAAATTGTGATTTGGCAAAAGGTATTATATCTAGAAATAGGCTTACTACTCTGAAAGGATAATACAGCAGTGCTTCTATGTGTCTCAGGGTCAGCCTGATGTCTTTCAGAGAATGAGTGTCAGTCTCTGTCAGGGCTGAGCAGGGGTGGTGGTGTGGAATGGCTGCAGAGACGAGGGGATGTGTGGACATGTCTGAAGGTGTGTGAGCGTATGTGTATGTCTTTGTCCGTGTGTCTCTCTTTGCCCCTCTCTGGATTTAAATACTGAATTCTTTTTCCCACACACTGGCCTATGAGATAATTTGGTTAGTTTTACCAAGGAGACAGTGGCGTACCTAGGGTAGTTGACACCCGGGGCAGGTCATTTTTTAACCCCCCCCCCCCCCCCCCCAAATCCAGTACTAGGCATACCGAGAATACAAAACACTCAGGACCTATAGAGCAATTTTACCATACCATAAGCAGTCATTTCTACGAGTCACACAAGGAAAAGGAAAGCATCTTAAATACTACAGTGAGCACTAGAACATCAATTCACCTATTGTAAAACGAAAACAGACAGATTAGTACAGATCGTCGATCCTGCACAGTCAATGCCAACCGAAAGCCATGTCTTTTTCACAAACACAGATACACCCTAATCCACTATAGAATAAGTAATCATAAACTTTCTATTTAGACAAAAATTAAACTGAACCCCCGATGCCAGACTCTGCATACAATGCAACACCACAGAAACAGAAAATGTCCCCTAGTACTGTGCTAAATATAAAGACAGCAGATGTAAATTTGAAAAAACTAACAAATACCAATCACCACTTTACAAATTAACAAATAGAAATAAAACAAATACAGAAAATAAAATAATACCATTTTACTGGACTAATACAATTAGATTCCAGAGGCCAAAATCTCCTTCCTCAGGTCAGTACAGTATAGTGCTGTTACAGTATCTTATCCTGACCTGAGGAAGGGGGTTTTGTTCTCTGAAAGTTAAGTCAAAATGTATTAAAATTAGTCCAATAAAAAGATTACCTTATTTACATGTTCTATTTATAAACAACACAGCTACAATACTATATCCTAAAGCAAAATAATAAAAATACATATTTACAGTTTGTTGTCTCTGGTTTCTGCTTTCCTCATCTTCTTTTCACTGTCTTCCTTCCATCCAGGATCTGTCTTTGCTCTCTCTCTGCCATCCAGTGTCTGCCCTCTCTAATGTCCCTTCCATCCACTGTCTGCCCTCTCTCTCTCTGCCCCTTCATTCCACTGTCTGCCCTCTCTCTCTCTTCCATCCACCCACCATTTGCCCCAGTCTGCCCTCTTTCTCTCTCCCCCCCCCTTCCACCCACCATCTGACCTTTCTCTCTGCCCCTTCAATCCGTCTGCCCTCCCTCTCCCATCCATCCAGGGTCTGCCCTCCCTCATGTTCCCCACTTCCTTCCAGGGTCTGTTGTCCCCTCTCTCTCTGCCCCCCCTTTTCAGCCCCCAGTTCCACCTGCCCCTAGTTCCAACCCCAGCCCCCATCTCCCACCGGCCCCCCTTTTCAGCCCCACTATCCCACCAGTCCCCAGCCCTTTTCTCCCATCAGTCCTGAGCTTCAGCCCCCAGCCACTTCTCCCTGTCCCCTTTTCAGCCCCTAGTTTCAACCCCAGCCCTTTTCTCTCACCAGTCCTGAGCTTCAGCCCCAGCCAGTTCTCCCTGTCCCCTTTAAAGCCCACAGTTTCAGCCCCTGCCCCGTTTCAGCCCTCAGTTCTAGCACTAGCCCCCTTATCCCAAATACCCTCCTTTTCAGCCCCCAGTTCCAGCCCCCTTCATCCACCACATGCTTTGCAACCCCCCTTTTCAGCCCCAGACCCATTCTCCCACCTGCCCCAGGCATGGACCCATTCTCCCTCCTGCCCCCTTGTCGGACCCCAGTTCCAGCTTCAGACCCCTTCTCCCCTCTGAGCACCCACACCCCTCCCCAATCCCCTTCTCCCCTGTGAGCACCCCTCTCAGCTCCCCCACCCCTCCCCAGTTCCCTTCTCCCCTCTGAGAACCCCTCTGAGCTCCCCCACCCCTCCCCAGTTCCCTTGTCCCTTCTGCAAACCCCTCTGAGTTCCCCCACCCCTCCCCAATTCCCTTCTCCCTTCTGCGAACCCCTCTGAGCTCCCCCACCCCTCCCCAGTTCCCTTCTCCCCTCTGCGAACCCCTCTGAGCTCCCCCACCCCTCTCCAATTCCCTTCTCCCTTCTGCGAACCCCTCTGAGCTCCCCTCACCCCTCCCCAATTCCCTTCTCCCCTCTGAGCTCCCCCACCTCCTTCTCCCATCTGAGCCCCCCCCCCCCCTCCGTGGAGAGCGACAGAGCCCTCTTCTCCTGCCACCATCCTGCGTTTTTTTTTAATCCATGCAGTGACGCAGGCAGCGCCTCGTGTCTGCCCTGCTGTGTGCTGTCCAAAAAGAAAATCGCTTCGCCGGCGTCGGGCCTTCTCTCGCTATGTCCCGCCCACTTTTGAGGTAACTTCCTATTTCCTCGAGGGCGGGACATAGCGAGAGAAGGCCCAACGCCGGTGAAGCGATTTTCTTTTTGGACAGCACACAGCAGGGCAGACACGAGGCGCTGCCTGCGTCGCTCGCTGAATGGATTTTTTTTTAAAAACGCAGGGTGGTGGCAGGAGACGACGGAGCACCCCCCCACCCGCCGACACCCGGGGCGGACCGCCCCCACCGCCCCCCCTCCCCCCTTGGTACGCCACTGCAAGGAGATGCAAATTCCTATGAAGGCAGAGTTCATGGAAACAGTGGTTTATTTCTATTGTTTTTTAACCTGAGCAATGGTTCTGGTTTGTTTTATTGCTTGGAAGAACAGGTGTTAAGAGACATCCTTTTTTTCACTGACATTCCCAGGGACCAGACTAGGAGGGGAGGGGGGACTGTCAGAGCTGCTGTCCCAGAGGTCTTCAGCTGATACAGATTAGGCCCTGAAGCCTCAGTTAGGCAAACTCTTAGGGCCTCACACAGCATAAGGTAATGCTGACACACACATGCTTATGTAAGCAGGAGAAATAATTTAATCAGGCTCACCAAGAGGGTGAGTGCAGGGAAAGCCTGAAAGAGTCCTTCTGAGTTTTTGTCTGAATTTTAGAATTCCTGCTTGCTGAGCAGGGCTGTGTTTCACTGAAAAGCCTGCCGGCTGTGCTGAGTCTAGGCAGAGATGGATGGAGCAAAGTTCTGAGTCTGGAAGCTATATTGAAAATCTGTTGGTTACTGGTGCTGGATAAAATGGTCAAACCTGGGACAGAGTAAAATCCTGACCCTGATTAAAGAAATCTGTGCCTGGGAGTCCAGGTTGCAGGGGTAAGGAGCATGAAAAAGCCTTTATTCTGCTCAGGTGGAACTGCCACTTAGCTGGGGTGGTGAATCTTGTTAAGAGACACCTGCTTATTCTTTGATTTTTGCTGGAGTTAGTACACCTAGGTTCCAGCAGAAGAGTCAGGACACACACAGAAAACACCACTCAGTGAGAGAGTCAGTGGCGTACCAAGGGGTGGGGGCGGTGCCCAAACATCAGCTCAAATACCTTCCATGAAGGAATCACAGTGAGCAGAATCAGATAAGTACCGTTTAATGTTTTACCAAAATTTCACATCCAACTTCAGAGAATATATAGCTTTGCATTAAATCCCCTTTTCTTTTGTTTCTGACTCACCTCTGCCTTGATGCAACAAGTGCTAGAGAATCTCTCCAGTACCAGGTAAATATGTCCCATAACCCAACCTGAATATTCAGCTTTAAAACATTTCAAAAGTCCCAAAATCAGATGTCAGAAAAAGGAAAATATTTCCACACAACAGGAAAAAAACATATCTCCTTTCATTGCTCTTTTGCGTGGGCTAACCTCCTCACACCAGAACCAGGACCAAAAGAGTAGGATCGGGACCAGGACTAGAATCAGGAATCAGTTGCAGGTGAATACCTACTCCCTATTTCTTTAAATAAACCAATAAAGGAAAACTGTCTCCAGTGGCGTTCCTAGCCTCGACGGCCCCCGGGGCGGATCGCTGATGCGCCCCCCCCCCCCCGGGTGCAGCGCTCCCCCCCGCGAAATGACACCCCCCCCGGGTGCACGCCACTGGGGTGGGTGCTGCAGCGCGCACCTGTCTGCTCCCAGTTCGCTTTGCTCGCTAAATTCTCTCGTTCGCTGCAGCTCCCTCCTTCTGCCCCAGAACAGGGCTGATGTTTGGGCAAGTTTACCTGTAAACAGGGTTAATGCAAGCAGGTTACTTCCTGTTCCGGGGCACAGGGAGGGAGCTGCAGCGAATGAGAGAATTTAGCGAGCGTAGTGAACTGGGAGTAGACAGGCGCGCGCTGCAGCACCCCCCCCCCCAGCGGCGTGCACCCGGGGGGGGGGGGGTGTCATTTCGCGGGGGGGGGGGGCATCAGCGATCTGCCCCGGGTGCCGTCGAGGCTAGGAACGCCACTGGAGACAGTTTTCCTTTATTGGTTTATTTAAAGAAACAGGGAGTAGGTATTCACCTGCAACTGATTCCTGATTCTAGTCCTGGTCCCGATCCTACTCTTTTGGTCCTGGTTCTGGTGTGAGGAGGTTAGCCCACGCAAAAGAGCAATGAAAGGAGATATGTTTTTTTCCTGTTGTGTGGAAATATTTTCCTTTTTCTGACATCTGATTTTGGGACTTTTGAAATGTTTTAAAGCTGAATATTCAGGTTGGGTTATGGGACATATTTACCTGGTACTGGAGAGATTCTCTAGCACTTGTTGCATCAAGGCAGAGGTGAGTCAGAAACAAAAGAAAAGGGGATTTAATGCAAAGCTATATATTCTCTGAAGTTGGATGTGAAATTTTGGTAAAACATTAAACGGTACTTATCTGATTCTGCTCACTGTGATTCCTTCATGGAAGGTATTTGAGCTGGTGTTTGGGCAAGTTTACCTGTAAGCAGGGTTAATGCAAGCAGCACTTTGGCACAATGTTCACAGCTGTGATTTTTAATTCGATTGCTAAAATATTGCTACCTTGCTGGCACTTTATTACCACTGGTGAATTTTAAGATATCTGTGGTTTTTTTAATTTCCTGTGCAATAAAATCTTTTTAATTTAAGAAGCCTGTGTGAAGTCCCTTCCTGCCTTGTATCTTGGTGGGGAGGGGGGGTTGGTTACCACTCACACGCAGGTATTAGAGGAGGTATTTAAACAACTGCAGCAGCACATAGGTGTAAGTGTGCTCTGGTCCAGGGGAAACCAACCCTCCTCCTACCACTGTGACCTAGAAACAGAGAAACATGACGGCAGATAAAGGCCATATGACCCATTCAGTCTGCCCATCCTCTGTAACCCCTAACTTCCTTTTCCTAAGCGATCCCACAAGCTTATCTCATGCCTTTTTAAATTCTGAAACAGTCCTTGACTCCACAACCTCCACCAGGAGGCCATTCCATGCCTCCACCACACTTTCCTTAGATTACTCCTAAGCCTATTCCCTCTTAACTTCATCATATGCCCCCTCATTCCAGAGCTCTCCTTCATTTGAAAAAGGCTCTCTTCCTGTACATAAATGCCCTTGAGATATTTAAACGTAGCGACTTCCTCTGATGTCACTGAACCAGAGCCACTGCAAAGTGTTTTCAGCATCATGGACAGGATTCTATTTTGGGTTTGTGGCGTGAGTGTGTCCCCTTGCAGGTGCAAGTAGCAGGTTCCCTGAGCATTACTCTGTTTCCCTGAGAGAGTTCGGACCACCTCAGGAAGTCGGTCATGGAAGTCCTTCACGAAGAGTGGAGCCTCTATCTGGAGAGATGGTGGGGACAGGAAGAGATTTTTCAGAGAAGTAGAAGAAGTTTCACTCATGAAGTTTATAGACAAGAAAGGAGGCCTGCAGTTTATCATTGCAGAAGAACTGGACATATTCATCAGTATCCCTGTTTAGGGAGGGTCGGATGCGGCAGAGGGAAGGATCCAGAGTACATCTGTGAATTGCTGCTGGGCGACCCAAAAATGTAAGCTGCAAGCACTGCAGTGGCGGTGGGGGAAGGAGAAGGAAGTTGAAGTTGCAGTGATCCCGGACATGAATCGCTGCCCGCCATCCCGAAACTCTAAGCTGCATCTGGACTGGATTCTGGGTGGGCCTTGGGCAAATGTAGGTGAGCCTGGGCCCACCCAGGCCTACCTGTGGCTACGACCCTGACCTAACCCCATTTCCTGGACTCTAGCTACTGTGGAGTTCAGGAAGCCTATTTGCCCCTCCCCCACTGATTACAGACCTACAGCTTTCTCCTATTACATAAGCACTCCCTTGCTGCAGTCCCAGGAAGGAATCCTTTTCAAAGCATTTCTCTGAGGATCACCTGATAGACTTGGAGGTCAGCTTCTCTCCCCTCTTGTGGGGAACAGAAAGGCTTACACTCTGCCCTGGGCAACAGACACACAACCTCTCAGCTTGTCACAATCAGTTTGGATGTTTGTCTACCATCCTAATTATAATGGCGTTCCTTTCTATTATTTTATTGTATTTTAAGTTACGAATTGCTTAGATCCGCTTGCTTGAAATATGCGGTATAGCAAGTTCTTAATAAACATAATCATATTGTTATCTTCCATTTTTAGCGCTAATGGGCGCCCGACTTTTGCCACACTTTACAAAATTACCCTGAAAGAGGAATTATTGTGTTTTACCAAGGGATACAGGACAATTGAGCTATGATTCTTAAACACAGGACGTGACTTTGTTTTATTTGGTGAAGTCCATAAGTAACTTTCTGCTGGAAATGCCTCTCTAAGTCGTGAATTTGGTTGAGTCAAACCAATGTATGTACATTCCTCTAACTTTAGCCCTTGCATTGATTTTTCATAAGGCTCCTAAACATCCTGGGATGTTTATAGTAGAGTGGATGTCTGCGATTTTAAGAATGTTGTATGGTTAAAAAGTGACAAGTGTAGCATTGCTTTCCCTCAGAGCTTTTAGTAAAGTTATTATTTCCCAAGGAGGAGGCCTGCCCTCCTCTAACACTACACACTTACTCAAAAAATAAGAAGCATAAGGGAAAGGAGTTGAAATAAATTAACAAACAAAAGCTCAGAAAGAATGGTGTTGCTTTGATTGTTCAGCGCTGTCAAAAGTCCTCTGATTAAGCCTGATGTGCCTGGGATTGATTCCTACAGCAGCAACTGGGGATTTTTTTTTTTTAACTCCCTAGTTGACAGGACATGGAAAGTCTCATGACCATCAGGCAAGGAAGGTCAAAGCAATAGAAGCCTCATTCAGCAGCAGTGAGCCATGAAACGAAGCTATTACTTGGCTGCAAGTTACAGATTGAATAAATAAAACACACTGAACCACCTGAGAATGCTTTTAGCAACAGAATCCCGGCTTTAATTGCATAGAAGTCATCTTAACATTAATTTTATGCTTCCAAACCTCAGTTAATTACAAGAGCTGGCAAGTGCATTTCATATTACTGAAGATCTGTAGTAACTGGTACCTTTTTACCAGCAATCAACTTTCTCCTTTCAGCTGGGGAGAGGGGAAGGATACAGATTACCTCAGAGGAATCAGAACTTTTCTGATCTTTATAAATCATCTAACACTCTTCCTCCACCATTCAAGCTCTCTTCAGCTCAAGGATCAGCCCTTAGTTTACACTAGAGTCAAGAGGCTGAACATTAAAATCTAGAGATCCTCAGTTAACAGAGCATGTGGAAAGTTTAGAATGGTAACACAAGCCTCACTGCAAATCTAGAGAGTGGATGGATTGAATGAAAACTAGAAACCTGGCTGCCTGTTGAAAAGGATGGTATGTGCTAGAGGTGGGGGCAAGGGGATAATAAAAAAAGATAAATAAGACACCAAGATAATGTATTAGGGATTATCTCCTAGTGGCCTCATTACCACAGCTGTTCCTTTAAGCAATCAAATCATGACTAGCTCTGAAGCAGAAACTTGGGCGTTCAAAATCCTTAGCTGCAAGTCCTCAGGTGTCTAAACTGTTTTCTGAATTCTAGTAACTTATGTGAAAACTTCAGTGATAGTTAAGTTGATGGTGGGGCATCACAATTTTCATTCCATAATTACAGTGGCAATTCTAAGTCACATGTTCCCAACATTGTTCCTAAACACAAGCCAGCATGGGATCATAGGGGATTCATTATAAGTGCATAAGTACATTAAGTATTGCCATACTGGGACAGACCGAAGGTCCATCAAGCCCAGCATCCTATTTCTGACAGTGGCCAATCCAGGTTACAAGTACATGGTAAGATCCCAAAACAGTACAATACATTTTATGCTGCTTATCCTAGAAATAAGCAGTGGATTTTCCCCAAGTCCATTTTAATAATGGTCTATGGACTTTTCCTTTAGGAAGCCATCCAAACCTTTTTAAAACCCCACTAAGCTAACTGCTTTACTGCATTCTCTGGCAACAAATTCCATAGTTTAATTACACGCTGAGTAAATAAATATTTTCTCCATTTCAATGTAAATTTACTACTTTGTAGCTTCATTGCATGCCCCCTAGTCCTAGTATTTTTAGAAACAGTAAATAAGTGATTCACACCTACCTGTTCCACTCCACTCATCATTTTATAGACCTCTATCATATCTCCCCTCAGACATCTTTTCTCCAAGCTGAAGAGCCCTAACCGCTTTAGCCTTTCCTCATAAGCAAGTCATCCCATCCCCTTTATAATTTTTGTTGCCCTTCTCTGTACCTTTTCCAATTCCACTATATCTTTTTTGAGATGCGGAGAAAAGAATTGAACACAATATTCGAGGTGCGGTCGCACCATGGAGTGAAACAAAGGCATTATAACGTCCTCATTTTTGTTTTCCATTCCTTTCCTAATAATACCTACCACTCTATTTGCTTTCTTAGTTGCCACCACACATTGAGCAGAGGGTTTCAATGTATCATCAACGATGACGCCTAGATCCCTTTCCTGGTCGGTGACTCCTAACGTGGAACCCTGCATTACATAGCTATAATTTGGGTCCCTCTTTCCCACATGCCTCACTTTGCACTTGCTCACATTTAATGTCATATGCTATTTAGATGCCCAAGGGGCTTATTTTCAAAGCACTTAGCCTCCCAAAGTTCCATAGAAACGTATGGAACTTTGGGAGGCTAAGTGCTTTGAAAATATGCCTCCAAGTCTCCCATTCTCGTAAGGTCCTCCTGTAATTTTTCACAATCCTCTTGAAATTTGAATAACTTTGTGTCATCAGCAAATATAATTACCTCACTAGTTACTCCCATCTCTAGATCATTTATAAATATGTTAAAAAGCAGCAGAGGAACAGAGTCCAAATTCAATTTAGGTATCATATCTCATAGATTATCTCATTAGTGGAATCCTTCACCTAAGAAATTCACTCTTAGAAATCCCACATCAATTTACCCTGTCTAACAGATCTTTCCACATAGACTCACCCATCTATCCACAAGGATTCAGTACTCCCCCAAACAGACTTGGTGATCATTCTTTCCTCTGCTATTGTACAAATCGAACATCAAAAGCAGCATATGCCTTTTCAGTCCAGGAGAGTGGGAAGCTCAGCTGTAGGAGCTATCAACAAAAAAAAATCAGACCTGCCAGCTCAGGAATATCATTTTAAAATGTTCATTTTTTATTATATTTATTGATTATTCCAGCAATGATATTGACAATAAAAATGTGTAAGAAATAATCTAAACATGCAGAGAAAAGATTTGAAGAAATCATCATAAGAAAGGCAAAGGAAATTGAGCCATGAATTGATTCCAGTCTATATAGGGAGGGGGGGGGGGAAGGAAAGAAGAGATTTAATAAGACACTTAAGCCAAGCATATTTGGTGCAATAAAGGATTTACACTTCTCAGTCATCAGCAGAGAGCGTGGATACCACCGGCTGGAGTCTAATCCATCTAAAACTAAAAGAATGTCAATGCCATTCTTGTGCCTTAAAATCTTTATCTCTCAGAAAAGTTTCTAAATGTTGAGGATAAAAACAAAATATTCTCCTTGTAGCTAATGGTGCAATAAGAGTGGAGGAGAAGCCTAATAGAGCAGTGGGTTGAGAATGAAGGAAGCCCCATTCAAATCCCATTGACACTACTTGTGAGCTTGGAATGGGACGATATACTGCCTTTTCTGTGGTTACCTGGGACAATGGAGGATTAAGTGACTTGCCCAGAGTCACAAGGAGCTCTGGTAGGAATTGAACCCAGATTCTCAAGTCCTTGGGGGGCACTGCGTTAACCACTAGGCTACACCTCCATGCCAGAATTTCAAAGCTGTGGTAGGGCTACTATGGCAATGGTGTGTGGCAAATCAGCTCTACTGCTGGGCTACCAGTAATGCCGGTGTGTGCTGGGCGCCATTTCCAGTGCTCAAAAAATAAATTTATTTTTTTTTCAGCACCAGGGGAAAAGAGACGGATGAGGGGAGATACGATTGAGGTCTACAGAATCCCGAGTGGTGTAGAAGTAAATCGATTTTTTTTTGTACTCGTTCCAAGAGTACAAAAACTATGGGGCACTCGAGGAAGTTACATGGAAATACTTTTAAAACAAATAGGAGGAAATATTTTTTTCACTCAATGAATAGTTAAGCTCTGGAACTCTTTGCCAGAGGAGGTGGTAACAGCGGTTAGCATATCTGGGCTTAAAAAAGGTCTGGACAAATTCCTGGAGGAAAAGTCCATAGTCTGCTATTGAGTTATGGGAAGCATGTAGTATAGAGTATGTAGTATGGGATTTGTAGTATGGAGTGTTGCCACAATTTGGGTTTCTGCCAGCTACTTGTGACTTGGCTTGGCCACTGTTTGGAAAACAGGATACTGGGCTAGATGGACCATTGACCTGACTCAGTATGGCTACTCTTATGTTCTTATGGCTTATCTGGTGGTAATTGAGCAGCCCCACACACTGCTCGTTTACCGCTGGTTAGTGCGGGAGCCCTTACAGCCTCCTAAAAAGGTGGTGGTAAGGGCTCCCCCAGCAAATGGCCGCATGGCAAGTGTTTACCTTTACCGCATGGCCATTTCCTCTTTTTCTTTTTAAAGCCTTTACCCGCTGCGGTAAAAGGGTACCTTGGTACGCAGCAAGTCCATGTGCTGATGCCACCAACATTTACCACAGCTTTCTAAAAGAGTCCCTTAATCCTCTATTGCCTCAGGTACAAAATTACTCCCTGCTGTTGAATCCACAGCAGCCAGCATCTTTTAAAGCACAGACTGCCAGGCCCTGACATTCAGTGTCGGGCCTAATCCAGGGAACATCCAGGACTTCCGAACAGAGTGATAGCTGGACCTCAATTTGGGAGGGGCCATGAGCCCAAAGTGTGTGTGTGTGGGGGCACGTTTTACCCCGCCTCCCCACCACTCTCAACCCCCTCCATAACCACACAAACCTGGGCTGGTGGGGTGTCCCTCAACCCCACTAGCAGAAGCTTTCCTGCGGCAACATTCACTGCCACTCTGCCTACTCTGCTTTCCGACCCCGGTGCACATGCCTGGAGCAGTCCAGGGACTGGCACTTATCCTGTCACAGGCCATATTCAGTGGCAGTGTCCACATAGTTAAGCAGGCAGATAGGACTGCACAAAAGACATGTTTTCTGCCCCCCTTGTTCTGATCCCCATTCCCTTTTGATCCCTTTGATTCTGTTCTCCCCCTCTGGTTCTTCTTCCAAGCTCTTCATTCCTATCCCACCCAATCCCCCTTCCAAGCTCCCACCCTTAAAATCCAAGCCTTGTCCCACCTGTCCCCAACCCAACCAGCCTCCTGGACCCCGCCGGATGAGCCCTCTCAGCCTCGGGATTTACCTAGAGGTGATCTCTAGTTGTCTAGTAAGTCAGTGCAGGAAAAGTTCCCTTCTGCTCTCACCATGTCTGGTTCCACTTTCAACAATGGTAGTTCGGACCCCATAGTGGTAGTCTCACATTCTACCAATGGGGTCAGCCTTCTATGGAATTACAATTTGCTCTTATATGGAAGGCTGACCCCTAGTGGTAGTACTATGATAATACTGCTAGGAGGTCAGCACTTCTGTTTTGAACCTGGAGCTAGATGGGGCAGGTGTAAAAGGGGACCACTCCCTCGCTGGTCCATTAAACAACCAGGGATCATCCAGGGGTGGTGGGGGTCCAGGGTGTGGGAAGGGAAGAGTGGTTGGGGACATGGGGAGTGGAATTCAATGAAGGGACATAGCTAGAGAGTCAGATAAAGGAGGGCTGGGAGATCAGATGGGGAAACTGATGAGGGTCAAGGGATCAAATCAGAGAACAGGAAGGTGGGAGGATTAGAGCACAGAGAGATTGGGGGATCTGATTGAGGAGCCAGGGGGGCTGGGATGTTTGAAAAGAAAAGGAGGGGGGGGGGAGGTCAGAAGAGCTGCCATATGAGTTGCTTAAGGCTTAAGTGCAATATTCAGCACTTAACCACATAAGGTGAGCCACATAAAGCTAAGGTTGTGTTTTATGAGATCCTATTTATGCAGTCGCCTAATGTGGGTAAAAGCAGAATATCGGCATTTAGCTGCATAAGTGCTGACTCCGCCTCGGACCACCCAGAAAATAGCTAGTTTTGGCTTAGGTGCTAACCGGGTATATTTAGCGGCACTATCTGGTTAATTATTGTTGAATATGCCCTGTTAGCCCCAGACAAATGATTTAAACAGGCAGAAGCCTCTCTTGGTCATTTAAAATGCTTTGAATATTTTATTAATTTACTTTTATTTATTTAGATTTATTGGGATTTATAAACCGCCTTTATGAAGAGCAGCAGGTACAGTTTAACATAAAACTTACAATTTTGTTAACAGCATAACAATAGTAAAATAACCAAGAATAAAATAAATAAAATAGAGGTAAACTTGAAAACAGTAAATTGAAGCCTAATAATAGAACTACCGTGAAACAGTATCAAAAATATCAACCCCTAAATGTTAAATATGCTTCACACTATGAGTGAACTTAGAAACTGCCTTATAAGATAAAAATAAGGAAAATATAACAATATTTACAGCCCTAGCTATAAGATAAAAAATAGGGAGTTTCAGCTCCCACACAGAGACAAAATCTAATAAAGTAGACTCAGAAATGTTAGAGAGAAGAAGCAACACTAATCCTTAAGGGGTCAATATTCAGCTGGTATGGTGACTTTATTACATTTAAGCACAGCCACTCAAAATGAATATATATATTCAGCATCACTATACAGATAAGCAACAGCATTGAATATAGTAGAATGAGGTCACTACATCACCATTATCTGCTACACAGGTAATTTCTCAGCCCCCTTTTGGGCTATTTTGACAGTGTATCAGCCTGATAGTATCCATATAACATTTGAAAATACACAGATAGGCTAGTTATATGTTCAGCTGCAAATAGGTGGGAAAATGTGGGCTACAAATGCAACAAATAAATAAATAAATACAATGATTTGAATATTGACTCATTCGTTCTTAATCTTTCTAAACTTCAGTAAAAGCAACTGCATGACTGTTATTCCTTTTGGCTATCAAATTTAACAACTGATAAAGTCGTCATAAAGAGAACAGTCAAACCTCCTACCCTTTCTTCCTGTTAGCAAGCCTAAACCAATGCTTTTTCTTCAGGGCCGTGCCAAGGGTCTGTGGCGCCCCCCGCAGACGAACAGTTGCGCGCACGCCCCTCCCCCCATGAAGGTGATCGCTGCCCTCCCATCCACGCTCCTCTCTCCCCTGCCCTCCCGCTCCCATGTCCCAACTGCCCGCCCTCTTCTTCCCCCCCAAAATCCCTTTTAAATTTACCTCCGTACGGCAGCGAAGGCGCAGCGTCAGTGAAGGAGGCGGTGCTCCCGACATCTCTACTAGTCTTCCCTTCGCTCAATGTCCCGCCTTCTTCTGACGTCATTTCCTTGACGTCAGAAGAAGGCGAAACACTGAGCGAAGGGAAGACTAGTAGAGACGTCGGGAGCACCGCCTCCTTCACTGACGCTGTGCCTTCGCTGACGGACGGAGGTAAATTTAAAAGGGATCTTGGGGGGGGAGAAGAGGGTGGGCAGTTGGGACATGGGAGAGGGCGAGGTAAGCATGGCGCGGCGGGGCACCCCCCCAGAGGACGGCGCCCTCCTGCCGTGTTTACCTCGCTTACCGTGTTGGCACGGCCCTGTTTCTCTTTCTCCCATCCCCCCCCAACAACTCTGGAATGCAGTGAATAGCCACTAAATAATCATCCAAAAATATACATTTGAATGGATGGAGTCGGTCCAGAGGTGATTACTAAAACGGTCAGTGATCTTCATCATAAAGTGTATGGAAACAGACTTAAAGATCTCAATATGTATACTATGGAAGAAAAGCAGGAGAGGGGAAATAAGATATTTAAATACCTATACGGCATAAGTGCACAGGAGGTGAATCTCTTTCAATTGAAAGGAAACTCTGGAATGAGGGGGCATAGGATGAAGGTGAAAGAGGATAGACTCAGAATTAACTTGAGGAAATACATCTTCCTGAAAAGGGTGATGAATTCATGAAATGACCTCCCGGTGGAGAAGACCTATCCACCGCTTTTGACACTGTCAATCACAATTTACTTCTTGCCACATTGTCCTCATTTGGGTTCCAGGGCTCTGTCCTCTCCTGGTTCTCCTCTTATCTCTCCCACCATACCTTCAGAGTACATTCTCATGGTTCTTCCTCCACCCCCATCCCACTCTTTGTTGGAGTTCCTCAGGGATCTGTCCTTGGACCCCTTCTCTTTTCAATCTACACCTCTTCCCTGGGCTCCCTGATCTCATCTCATGGTTTCCAATATCATCTTTATGCTGACAACACCCAGCTTTATCTCTCCACACCAGACATCACTGCAGAAACCCAGGCCAAAGTATCGGCCTGCTTATCCGACATTGCTGCCTGAATGTCCAATTGCCACCTGAAACTGAACATGGCCAAGACCGAGCTTATTGTCTTCCCACCCAAACCCACTTCTCCTCTCCCTCCACTCTCTATCTCAGTTGATAACACCCTCATCATCCCCATCTCATCTGCCCACAACCTCGGAGTCATCTTCGACTCCTCCCTCTCTTTCTCTGCGCATATCCAGCAGATAGCCAAGACCTGTCGCTTCTTCCTCTATAACATTAGCAAGGTTCGCCCTTTCCTCTCTGAGCACACCACCCGAACTCTCATCCACTCTCTCATTACCTCTCGCCTTGACTACTGCAACCTACTCCTCACTGGCCTCCCACTTAGCATCTATCCCCCCTTCAGTCCATTCAGAACTCTGCTGCACGTCTTATCTTCCGCCTGAACCGATATACTCATATCACCCCTCTCCTCAAGTCACTTCACTGGCTTCCGATCAGGTACCACATACAGTTCAAGCTTCTCCTACTAACCTACAAATGCACTCGATCTACAGCCCCTCCTTACCTCTCTACCCTCTTCTCCTCTTACGTTCCTACCCGTAACCTCCGCTCTCAAGACAAATCCCTCCTTTCAGTACCTTTCTCCACCACCGCCAACTCTAGGCTCCGCCCTTTCTGCCTCGCCTCACCCCATGCTTGGAATAAACTCCCTGAGCCCATACGCCGGGCCCCCTCCTTGCCCATGTTCAAATCCTTACTCAAAGCCCACCTCTTCTATGTCGCCTTCGGCACCTAACCACTATACCTCTCTTCAGGAAATCTAGACTGCCCCAACTTGACATTTCGTCCTTTAGATTGTAAGCTCCTTTGAGCAGGGACTGTCCTTCTTTGTTAAACTGTATAGCGCTGCGTAACCCTAGTAGCGCTCTAGAAATGTTAAGTAGTAGTAGTAATAGTAAGATGGAGACAAAAACTGTAACTGAATTCAAGAAAGCTTGTGAGAAGTATATAGGATCTCTTAAGGGATAGTTGATGGCATAGATGGGCCGACTGAATAGGCCATATGGTCTTTATCTGCCTTCATTTTTCTATAGGTACTTATGCAACAAGTAAGCATTCAACAAAGCTATTCTAAATTCATTCATTTATGTATTTCAAATTTCTATTCTGCACAATCCTCACTCTTCTCCTAAACTCCACCCCTGTGCACACTATGAAGGTTTCATTCATTCATTCATGCTAGTTGGTATTTAATGAGGTCATATATTCAGGCAAATGGTCACTTAATATTTGCATGGATTGTTAGCACCTAAACTAGGCAGGTCCTTATAAAATCACCCCTATGAATATTAACCTGAAGGATTCCTTTTTAGGCTTCCTCTCTGGATATTTCTCCAATATAGGAATTTAGTTAAACTATACAATTAAACTGTAATATTTAGTAACATCTCTGATTTGTAGGAAGCTAGGGTCCTTCACTCATTTAGGAAAGCCTGGGATGCAGATAAACATATTTAACTCTGTGGATTTATCTTTTCCACAGAATATTATTTCTGAATTTAGAATAGTGTTGTTGAATGCTTACTTGCTGCATAATTAGCTATTCAGATGTATATTTAGGATGATAATTTGTTCAGTGGGGGTCGATATTCAGACCGGAAAAGTTAGACTGGCTAACTCTCACGGTAGGTGCTGACCCAAATATGGCTGCTAAACCAGCTTTAAAAATAGGTGGATAGCTGGTTATATCAGGTGATGTAATTGGCCATCTGCTAGCTGTTAACCGGGGATCCCCCACTGAATATCGGCGGATAGCTGGATAAACACTATTTAACCGATAAGCAGCTGTTCTCGCTGGTTAAATAGCGCTGAATATCGTGGGGGGGGGGGGGGGGAGAGTGTTTTTTTGGCTGCTGCCAGAGTTATGATCAGATATTCAATACCGGACCATGCCCAGGCAGTAGCATTGACTATCCTGGAATGTGCAGGCAGTTATCACTTATTCAGTTAAAGTGATATTAGGCACTTAACTACATAAGTTAAACTGGACAAAGATGGACTGTGTTTTTTATGGCCTTATTTGTCTGATTAACTTAGGTGGTTAAGTGCTGAATATCGTCTCTGCCCCTGGACTGCCCACAAAATCGCCAGCTTCGAGATTCGTGGTCAGTGTTGACATTCAGTGGCACTATCCATTTAGGTGCTGCTGAATATTAGTGACTAGCCCTGCATAAGCGACTTAACTCATTGTATCACCTCTGAATTTATGGACTTCTGGTGCAGGCAGTAGTGCCAAAACGTGGCCCGTGTTGAGTTCTCATGCACTTGATGATCTGAGATCCATGTGCTTTTATCTCAATAAAGGACGCTTTTTGTGAACCAGGTTTCCTTTTCCTCATTCGCTTGGTCATCCCCATATGCCCTTGTGAATTATGTGGTTTTAACTCTTCTCAACTCATGTGAAGCCTGAACATTACACCACTGTCATTCCACACCACATCCCTTGACGTCCAATGAGGGCATGCATAGCCCATGTATATCTTGTGGCACACCTACCACCCACTGTTCCCTCTAAGTTGAACAAGAGTCCTCCACTTTCAGTCCTGCCAACAGGTGGTGCTGTTTCACTATCACATTTTCAATAGTGAGGGACAAACAAACCCTGCAGGACTCCAGGGAACTTGCCTGTCCCTAGTGATTGAAAACATAATTTATTCAAAAAGGCAGTAAATAAGTCCCAGTAAATAAAGAAAATAAAATAATATTGAAGCACCCCTCCCCCCCACCACTGCCAGCAATGCAGTTGGAGGACTCCTGCTCAGCTTGGAGGGAACAGTGCTACCACCACTTAGAGTTCCCGCATGACCTAGGAACACATCAGACTAAAAGCAGTTCTAAAAAGAACATATTTATTTGCCAGATACAGATAAACAATCCATTACATGACTGCATGCTGAGAAGCACAGAATGAATAACTTTGCTTCGAACAACAGGTATTACAGTGAGCAAATTAAAATGCCACCCCCACAGCAGCCCCCTATCTGTGCCTGTGATATTGCTGCGCAATGTGTCTGATGATTGAAAAAGACACAGTCTGCCAATGGTGAACCTGAACAACTCCAGAGCTGCAAGTCTATCCCTAAACAGCCTAGTGGCTGGACACTTCAACACATTGAACACATATGCTCTGTGAATGATGTCCCTAAGGCAACAGCATTAAAGTGAGATCTGGTGTGCAAGTCCATACCCTGCCATGTCAGGGAGTCCTTCACATAGCTTATAGTTTATTAGATTTGCTATACTGCCCTGCCTAACTAGCAGATCTAGGCAGTTTACAATAATTCAAAACATATGAAGAAAAAAGAAAGGAACTACAATATGTTTGATAGGCAAGAGTGATCAATCACACCAGAGGAGAGATGAGATGGAAGAAAACCCCCAAAATAAAACAAAACTCCACACACACAATGCTTGCAGAGTGACCACCAGAGTGAGGAGGCTCAGGGCAAGTCGAAAGCCTGAATAAAAAAGCCAGGCTTTTAGGTTGCATGCAAAGGAAGCGAGCTCCAAAGGGAATGAGTTCCAAAAGAATGGGACCGCAAAGAAGAAAGCATGACACCTTGTAGACTCTAACCGAGCGAATTTGGGAGCTGGTAAAAACAAGCAATAAACATTTATTGAACATTGTAGACAGGTTTGTGAGTAAGGTATGGTTAGTGAGGAAAGATACTGGGTGGGACCGAGTCAAAAGACTTTAAACTTAAGGGTCAAAAGCTTAAAAGTGATACACCATTGGACAGGTAGCCAATGGTATTTCTGCAGTAATGATGTAACATGATCATGATGTTGGGCATGGCATACAAGGTGGAAAGTCATGTTTTGGACAGATTGGAATTTTTTGAGATTTAAGGCAACCTAAATAAACTATATTGCAGTAATCCATTCTAGAAGTCAGTAGAGCCAGAATCGAGGAATGAAAGATATTGGTACTAAAGTACCAACAAACTGAACAAAGTTCACATAAAATAAAGAATCCTTTTTACAAACCTGTGCAATCTGAGGGGCAAATGTAAGGTGGGAGGCCAACATGACTCCCAGATACCGGAAAAAGTCTACAGGCTAAACAGGAGAATCGAATAGAGTTAGAGGGATAGAGGGACTAGACAGGATCCCTGTAAGCCAACAGACGACAGTCTTTTCTTTGTTGAGAACTAATCCAAGATCAGCTAGCCACTGTGAAATAAGCAGTAAGCAATCCTGAAGGTGCCTGGTAGAAGGGTTATATGGATTTGTGGGGGAAAGTAGCAAAATGATGTCTGCATAGAAATTGAATGAAATGCTGGTGGATTGAATCAGTGTGGCAAGGGGACTAATGAACAGATTAAAGAGAAGAGGAGACAGAATGGATCCCTGGGAGACCCCACAAGTTAAAGGACAAGAAGTGGCACACTCTGTATACCCTACAACTAATAAAGAACATTGCAGTTCTCTAGGTACATATGCCACCCCAGGCAGGGCATCCAAGTATAGGTCCTGCCATGAAGGTATAGGTCTAACATGAGGAGTGTCAGACAACTTGTTAGGTATCTTAATCCTTGCATGCAGGTCTGAACAGTCCAACCGGCATAAGCCTGTGCCCATGGCCCCTGCTTTGGCTTATGCTGACCCCTCGTATCTACCACCGCTACATGATCCTCCAGTGATAACAACTTCAAATGGAATCCAAACTTAACTGGCTATGTCAATATTCAGTGCTGGCCAGTTAAATTTTATTAATATGATTATTTATTTATTTATTTAGAATATTTGAAACTTAGTACAAGTACACACTTGTTTCAGGAAAATAAGAGACAATAATTATAGTAAGAAAATAATTCAAGAAGAAATAAAATAACTCCTCCTTAGACCACTATAACAAGTATAACCTACCTTATCTGCTACTGTGTAACATAGAACATAATGGCAGATAAAAGACACGCAGTACGTTCAATCTGTTTATCTGATTTAAATATTTGATATATGTTGATAATTTTCAAATGTCTCTTTTGACAAAGATTTAATTTTGGAAGCGTGATTAAATATTAATAATAAGGGCAGCCATCTCGGTTTCTCAGAGCATAATGCAGGTGATATTACAGTTCTTAGATTTGGAGCAAATATACATGAACATAGGGGACAATGAAAGGGGATCAATGCTGCTTCTGGGTATGAACAACAGGAAAGGTCATTCCTTCCCCCCCCCTCCCCCATGAGGGTGTACCAGGCACTTCCAAATGACTTCAATTGGCCGCCATTGGTGGAGGTAGAATTTGATGAAATTTTGGTCTAACTCAGCATGGCCCTGCTTATGTTCTTGTACCAATATTAATGCTATATTTGATACTGATGAACATAAAAGTATGGAAGTGAATGATGGGAAATGTATGGTAAGAAAGGCTGACAACTACTACTACTACTACTACTATTTAGCATTTCTATAGCGCTACAAGGCACACGCAGCGCTGCACAAACATAGAAGAAAGACAGTACCTGCTCAAAGAGCTTACAATCTAATAGACAAAAAATAAATAAAGTAAGCAAATCAAATCAATTAATGTGAACGGGAAGGAAGAGAGGAGGGTAGGTGGAGGCGAGTGGTTACAAGTGGTTACGAGTCAAAAGCAATGTTAAAGAGGTGGGCTTTCAGTCTAGATTTAAAGGTGGCCAAGGATGGGGCAAGACGTAGGGGCTCAGGAAGTTTATTCCAGGCGTAGGGTGCAGCGAGACAGAAGGCGCGAAGTCTGGAGTTGGCAGTAGTGGAGAAGGGAACAGATAAGAAGGATTTATCCATGGAGCGGAGTGCACGGGAAGGGGTGTAGGGAAGGACGAGTGTGGAGAGATACTGGGGAGCAGCAGAGTGAGTACATTTATAGGTTAGTAGAAGAAGTTTGAACAGGATGCGAAAATGGATAGGGAGCCAGTGAAGGGTCTTGAGGAGAGGGGTAGTATGAGTAAAGCGACCCTGGCGGAAGATGAGACGGGCAGCAGAGTTTTGAACCGACTGGAGAGGGGAGAGGTGACTAAGTGGGAGGCCAGCAAGAAGCAGATTGCAGTAGTCTAAACGAGAGGTGACAAGGGTGTGGATGAGGGTTTTGGTAGAGTGCTCGGAAAGAAAAGGGCGGATTTTACGGATGTTGTAAAGAAAGAAACTATCGCAATATGTTACAAAATTCTTCCAGCAGTGCCAGAGGTTGCAAATGCCAAAACTCAATGACTATTTAACTGATGTTGCTGATAGGTTAGAATATAGAAAATAAGAAATATTACATTCCGCAAAATCCTCAAATCCCTATTCAAACAAACCCTGACAAAGAACAACTAAATCTCAAACAAGTAATTATTACTTGAATTGGTTATTAATCTATTTTACCATTAACCTTCTCTTTGCTTCATGTACAATTTCTCGCTCATAATAGATTTTCTAAATGTTAAACATCCATAGCTATCCCAGTATGTTTATGATACTGTATTGTAAAATTGGATTCTTACAACAAATTACTTTCTTATGTATTATTCTTTGTTATGTATCCTATACTGTTTATTGTAAGCCACATTGAACTCAAACTTGTTTGGGATAATGTGGGATATAAATGTCACAAATAAATAAATAAAAAAAGAGGGAGAGTGGATCCGAAACATAATTAGGAGAACCAACATGAAATAAAGAAAGAGGCAAAGGCCCTAAACTGAATTAAACAACCCATTTTTCAAACTATCAATCATGACTCTTTTGGTATTAAAGTCCCACTGGAGATCTCCTTCATATCTATGAAGGCTCTCAGATGCTATGGCTCAAAAAATACATATTTTAGCCCCAAGAATCAGACTAAACATTTAAATGGGTATGCTAACAAGAATGACGCACAGGAATTTCTGCCCTCATTGCTAAAAATAACTTTCTTCTTTCCTGTGTACTTTTACTCACAAAACAGTCCACAAAATAGACTCTGTGAATTGATTACAGCATCTAGATCTTGCTCAAAAACAAAAGATACGAGAAGCATTGCTTGATCAGTTACATCAGAAAAAGAATCTTCCAGTTACTCTAGTATTCCATAATGGCAGTTCCACATGGAACTACTTTTATAGAATTAGCGCTTACCCCCTAATTCTATAATAGTCACCAAAATTTGTGTGTGCAAATTTGGGCTTATTCACAATTTCAGCACCCAATTTTAAAAATAACAAGCTAATTAATGCTAATAATTGTTTTTAACAAGCAATTGTCACTAATTAGATTTAATTAGAATTCACATGCATAAATTTAAGCACGGGATCCGTTCCTAGCATTTATTTATTTATTACACTTGTACCCCGGCTTACATAGTGAAGAAAAAAAAAAGCATTACAGAATCCTGTAATACAAACTACAATAACATAATAATAATAATTTATGTGCATTGTTATAGAATAAGGGGGAATGTGGTCCTAATTGAGGTGCGTACATTTGCACCACATTTCAGTTGGTGCACAAGGCCTCGCCTAAAGTTAGATGCAATTCCCGAGAGTAAGCACTATTCTATAAACCATGTCTAACTTTAAGCACGGCTTATAGAATAGCGCTTTTTTTATTTTTAGAATTCCCCCTTTTGCATGCATCATCTCAATGCCTACATATCAGTGACCTTTTAAGAATTTACCCCTATATGGACAGTGCTGTCAAAAATTCTCTTTAAAAGCTCCAACACTATTCAAACAGTGCTGGGGTGAAGTGAGGGCATTCCACCTAATGCTATGTGTAGCGGTGATATTCATCCACTATCATTATAGCAAATTGGTTTAATTTAGGCCAGAAAAATAGGTCATCCTAAATTAAATAAATCCTAATAAACAAACAAACAAACAAACAAACATGTATAGCAGCTGAATGCCACTACTTCATGCATACCTGCCAGTGGTAACCACTGTCCACATATATTGAACACCGTCTCCTATCCAAATAGTGGTGTTGAATAGAGGTATTATTTTAAATACTGCAGCTGGTGCTAAAAATAAAACACCACCAGGTTTGAGTTCTGACCCTCCCATATTCAACTAGTGCAGAGCAAGTGGTATGAAAAACGCCTCCCCCTTCCTCCAAAATCCTCAGCTGCAGAGATAATCATAATTACATGAAAGTATCAAAGTATAGGGTACTAAACTACAACAATTATTATACAACAAAATAATTAGATAGAAGTATCAACACTTGAATTAAAATATAAAAGAGGACAAACAATTTCAACCCAAAAAAAAAAAAAACTAAAACAGTATATCAGATTTTTTTATTTCTTTATTCATATATGATTTTCTGCGTTTCCCTTTTGGTTTATTGAAAAACAAGGAGAGGTGATGGTGTGTATTGGCTTTTTCAGTACACAGTGCAGAACGATCTACATTCCTACTACGCAAGAAGCATCTGTGATTAAAAGCTCATCACAGGAGAGGTAGCTGCAAAGGAGCAATACATTAGTCTTTGCCACCAGTTCTTATAGAGCACTTGTGTTTTGTGATTAATGGTAGATGAAAGCTTATGTGTACACTCTCCCATTCAAAGTAGCAGTACAACACCAACATCTGATTGATGGCTTAGGTTCCTCCTGCTTCACTGTTTGTCATAAATCTCCTCTTTTGTACTAATATATAAGAAATTCCAGGTTTGCATTGCTGGCTTAAAGGAGACGAAGGAGGAGATGAAATATTACAATGAAAGACGGTTCCTCCTACCTCCAAACAATAGCATCTGACACATTTTTGAGGGTTATAAAACCTTTAACTCCACTGTCTAGCCTTATGGTTACATGTGTGCAACAAAGCAGCAGTGATGCTGGTGAGAGGTTGTAATTCAACCTTCCAAGCGCAGAGGCTTCATTTAGTTCTGAAGAAAGAACTACGGCTGCCTTGCCATGAGGTGCAGCTTTCTCCCAGGGTTCACTGGTGCAGAAGAATGATATAACTGGAGAACTCGAAGGAACTGATTAGCAACTTGATTACATTGCTGACTGCTGGTGATCCTAGACAGAGTGCAGCTGATGCTTTTGGAGCAACTGGTGGAGCGTGAGCTGTGCTGGAGTCTGAGGCTGGCACGCCCACAAAGAAGGTAGGTCAGTGTAGGGATGTGTACTGATTTCAAACACATTTAATCTTTTTTTTTTTTTACTGCAATGACAGGTAAAAAAAAAACCCCAATAAATTTTTCCTGTGTTGTAAATCGTGCACACTCTTCCAAAAATGCATTTAGAAAGGACATCCAGCTCAGAATATGGACGTGCAAGTCAGTACATCACAAATGGATGTCCATCTTACATGTATTTTACAACAGGATACAGCCTGTTCTAAAATACATGTGAGATGGACATCCATGTGCTGGAAACGTCCAGCATGAACATCCATTTTACAAACTAAAATATCCAAATTATGAATGGAGAAAAACAAGGGATATGAACGTCTTTGTGGCAGCAGAGGAACATCCATAGATGGCCACATAAATAGCCATGTGAAGAAGTAGCCTAATGTTTAAAGTGGCCAGCTGCGAGCCTGTGCAGAGATTGAGAGGTTGCCAGGTCAAGTTCTACTGCAGCTTCTTGTAAATTTTTTTTTTAATTGTGAGAATGCCAGGGACAGAAAAATACCTACTGTGACTTTCTTTATCTCCATTCAGTGGAAAACTGCTCAATCAGAGCACCTTTCTGGAACCTGGACTTGCCAAATACAGTCCATCTTTTAGAACATGGATATCCCTTCCCCTTCTGCAGTCGAAGCTGGATGTCTATCTTTTGGCTCCTTCGTAGTCCCAACCAAAACACACCCAGACCATTTCTCCATGCCCTATGGATGTACTGTAGTGTTAGATGTTCATAATCTGGCTTTATAAAATTGGTATTTGGATCTCCATGCAATATAGATGACTAAATGCGGGGTTTCAGCTGCCTAAAACACAAATAGAGGTTCTAAAATAAGCACCAAAGAGTCCTAACTTAAACCACTTAGTAATATGGATAGTAGCTGAAGATTGCTACTTTGCACATATATAGCAATCGGGAGCACTTTCCACATATATGCAGTGTCACACATCTGTTGCCTTCCAGACCGTATCAAAAAGATTCATGCCTTCTGATATTCAGCAATATTTAACCAGCCAGAATGGTTGCCGACCAGTTAAATAGTGTTTAACTGGCTATCTGCCGATATTCACCGGGGAATAACCAGCTAGCTACCCCCTGCTGAATATCCCTGGTTAGTGGCTAGCAGATAGCCAGTTATATCACCCGATATAACCAACAATGCACCTATTTTTAAGGCCGGTTTAGTGGCCATATTTGTCCATGTGAAAAAGTGGGATATCTTTGCCTGGTTTAAAGGTAACTGGCTAACCCCCCTGTTTACTGAAGCTTAGCTCGAATTAGGTTCCATTTTATTCCTGTGGGCCCTGCTGCAGATAACTCATAAGTAATGCCACACTGGGAAAAGACCAAAGGTCCATCGAGCCCAGCATCCTGTCCACGACAGCGGCCAATCCAGGCCAAGGGCACCTGGCGAGCTTCCCAAACGTACAAACATTCTATACATGTTATTCCCAGAATTGTGGATTTTTCCCAAGTCCGTTTAGTAGCGGTTTATGGACTTGTCCTTTAGGAAACCGTCTAACCCCTTTTTTAAACTCTGCCAAGCTAACCGCCTTCACCACTTTCTCCGGTAACGAATTCCAGAGTTTAATTACGCATTGGGTGAAGAAACATTTTCTCCGATTTGTTTTAAATTTACTACACTGTAGTTTCATCGCATGCCCCCTAGTCCTAGTATTTTTGGAAAGCGTGAACAGACGCTTCACATCCACCTGTTCCACTCCACTCATTATTTTATATACCTCTATCATGTCTCCCCTCAGCCGTCTCTTCTCCAAGCTGAAAAGCCCTAGGCTCCTTAGTCTTAGTCTAAACTTTAGTAAACAACCCCCTAGTCTGAATAGCCACTTAGCTGGTTATCTTTAAACTGGACAAAAATAAACCGCATTTTCAATGCCGGTCACTGGAAACAGGCTGGCATTGAATATCTGGGCTCATTGCCGACTGCAGGAGTTAGCCAGTCTAACTCCTGTGGTCTGAATATCAGACCCCTAGACTTTACTGGATATGGGACATTGTTTATTTATACCTCTTTATGCCAGATGCACAGCTCACCTCCTGAAAGATTGGGTGGCTGGAGCCATTTGTAACAATTAATACAGCTATCTTGTTGAAAAATCCTTATGGGAATAGACCAGACTGCATTTTACTGCCACAAAAGGTGGTATGACTTTTATTCCATTATTCTTAGAGCAAGGGGTCAACTAGAAATATTTTTTTGTGATTTGTGAAGTGTGAGTCAGATTTTGATATTTAGGGGCTCTTTTACTAAGCTGCAGTAGGCAATGTGTGGAAATTTTTAGATGTGCATGCGCTATCTATGTGCTATAAAATAAAATTTGTTTTTTAGTACTGGGGCAAGTCAAAGGGCAGATATTGGGTGTGTTCTATGTTAATTGGTTAGCACAGCTATATTGCTGCTTGCTAACCAATTAGTACGTGCTTAGCACATGAGCTCTTACCACCTACATAATGGCTGGCGATAGAGACTCATGCACTGATAGCCAATCACTAATGGGAAAATTAGCACATGGCCATTAATACACAAAATGGAAAAATTATCCATTTTACCCCTGTAGTAAATATTGCCTTAGCACATGGGAATGGACGAACTAAGGTCACTTTTTACTGCAGTTTGGTAAAAGGGCCCCTTGGTTTCTTTGTTTCTTTAGGAATTTATTTATTAATTTTTATAAAAAGCTTGATAAGAAGGTAGGAACAAAATTACTGCTGAGAGTGGAGGAGTAGCCTAACAGCTAGTGTTGTGGCCTGAGAACCAGGAGTATCGGGTTCAATTCCTACTACAGTTTCTTGTGACTCTGGGCAAGTCACTTAACCCTCTATTGTCCAAGGTACAAAATAGGTACCTGTATATAATATGTAAATTGCCTCAATTGTAAGCTCAGAAAGGTGGTATATCAAATCCCATACTCTTCCCTCCTCCCCACCCAAAATTACAAAGCTTTGTTTATTTGCAGTTGCCATTTATATAATAGATCTTTAATTGCCATCAAGGGAAATAGATCTGCGCGTGCCCAAAGCATGCACCTACACTAGCACAGCTCATTTTCCCTGACGTGCACTTCCCTTAATAGCCAATAGCCGTCTTTCTCTTGATGGCCGTCTTTTTCTCTGAAAGTGCACTTCTCTTAATGGCCGGCTTTCTCCCCGAAAACAAGGAAATCAAAACAGTTTTTGCTCACCATTTTTTTAGTAGTAACAGGGGGATTTGAACTGGCCACCTCTGGATTACAAGCCCAGTGATGTAACCACTTGGCCACAGCTCCACTTACTTGGGTGTCCCTCCCTTTTAATTATACCCCTGCAGGTCTCTCTCAGCCACTCACAGACAGCTAAATGCAATGTGATTGACTGAGAGAGACCTGAAGGGGTATAATCAAAAGGGAGGGCCAGCCAAATAAGTGGAGCTGTGGCCAAGTGGTTACATCATGGCTCTTGTAATACTGACGTGGCTGGTTCAAATCCCCCTGTTACTACTAAAAAGACAGTGGGTAAAAACTGTTTTGATTTCCCTGTTTGGGGAGAAAGCCGGCCATTAAGACAAGTGCACTTTTGGAGAGAAAGACGGCTATGGCTATTAAGGGAAGTGCACGTCAGGGACAGCCATCAAGGGAAAATGAACGGCAGGGAGTTTTCAAATTTGTATGAAGTCTTTCTTGAACATTTATCAAAACAGTATTACAAAATACAGCACTCAAGAACAAGTAAGTCATAACAACTGATCAGCAAGATCCTTTTTTTTTTTTTACGAGCTGGCCGACTGGCTTCCCCTCTTAGGGAAGGAAATGTTTTAAAGTTTTTTTTTTTTTTGTTGGGTGGGAGGGGGTTGGTGACCACTGGAGGAGCATGAGGAGGTCATCATCCCCAATTCCTTCCGGTGGTCATCTGGTCAGTTTGGGCATCTTTTGAGACTTGGTCGTGAAAATAAATAGACCAAGTAAAACCTGCCAAATGCTCGTCATCGCCGGTATTCTTTTTTCCATTATCAGCTGAAGCCGGCCATCTCGTAAGCACGCCCACGTCCCGCCTTCACTACCCTGCCGACACTCCCCCTTGAAGTTTAGCTGCCTCCGCGACCAAATGCCGGCGAGTGTGTCCAAAAATCGGCTTTCGATTATACCGATTTGGCCGGTTTTAGGAGATGGCCAGCCATCTCCCGCTTATTTTCGAAAGAGATGGCCGGCCATCTTCCGGCACAAACCTGGCCAAATTGGTATAATCGAAAGACGATTTTGGCCGGCTTCAACTGCTTTCTGTTGCAGGGCCGGCCAAAGTTAAAGGGGGCATGTCGGCAGGGTACGGAAGGCGGGACGGGGGCGTGCTTACAAGATGGCCGGCATCGGCCAATAATGGAAAAAAGAAGGCCGGCTCTGACAAGCACTTGGCCGGCTTTACTTGGTCCATTTATTTTTAGGACCAAGCCTCAAAAAAGTGCCCCAACTGACCAGATGACCATCGGAGGAAATCGGGGATCACCTCCCCTTACTCCCCTAGTGGTCACCAACCCCCTCCAATCCCCCCCCCCAAAAAATTAAACATATTTGTGCCAGCCTCTATGCTAGCCTCAAATGTGATACCGAGCTCCATCACAGCACTATGCAGGTCCCTGGAGCTGTTTTTAGTGGGTACTGCAGTGCACTTCAGGCAGACGGACCCAGGCCCATTTCCTCCCTACCTGTTACACTTGTGGTGGTAAATGGGAGCCCTCCAAAACCCACCAGAAACCCACTGTACCCACATCTAGGTGCCCCCCTTCACCCGTAAGGGCTATGGTAGTGGTGCACAGTTGTGGGGAGTGGGTTTTGGGGGGGGGGGGGTTGAGGGGCTCAGCACACAAGGTAAGGGAGATATGTACCAGGGAGCAATTTCTGAAGTTCACTGCAGTGCCCCCTAGGGTGCCCGGTTGGTGTCCTGGCATGTGAGGGGGATCAGTGCACTACAAATGCTGGCTCCTCCCATGACCAAATGCATTGGATTTGGCCAGGTTTGAGATGGCCACCATTAGTTTCCAATATCGCTGGAAACCAATGGCGGCCATCTCTAACGCCGGCCCAAATGTTGAGATTTGGCTGGCCCCGACCGTATTATCGAAACGAAAGATGGCCAGCCATCTTGTTTCGATAATGCGGTCGGGTATGCTGCTTTACGGGGCCGGCCATATAGATGGCTGACCCCGTTTGATTATGCCCCTCCACGCGACTTAGTAAAAGGGCACCTGGGTTTTTTCCCATGGATAGTGGCAGTACTCCTTATGGAATTGGGGTTCTGTCTGAGGCAATAGAAAACAAATGGACAGACAATCTACAAGATCCAAGACAGGCAACAAAACAGCAGATCGAACATATAAAAGGCTCCAGCAATGTAAATGGGTCCAAGTTTATTCACCACACATAAAAGAATAAATACATAAATAATTAAAAACCATGTTTTACCCTTGGAAAGGGCGAAACATGGCCATGCTGGGCTTTTAATTATATGTATTTATTATTTTATCTTGATTTGCTGTTTTGTTGCCCATGTGTCCAAGGCAATGCACTGCACCCTACAATAGCAGTACTGCATATACATATTTTTGAAATACTACAGAATTTAAAAAGAAATATTGCCTGATTTGAATATTGGCCCATATATTTGTGTAACGGCCAAAGTTACATCCCCGGCAAAGTGGAGTGATTTGGGACATGTCATGGGCAGGACAAAACATACATATATTTAATGACAAAATTCAGTAACAAAACCTAAAAGCTATACCACCAAGGATACCGCCTTTATAAACTACTAGCATAAGCATCAGAAACCGCACCTACCTTACAGGCGTGGACATTTCCACTTGTTTGAGAGGATTTGTAGATGTCCACATCTAGATTATTCGAGTTTATGCATAAATTAGTATATTTTATAATCTGCATGTTTAGGTGTGAATTCTACCCACACTCTGCCCAAATTCTGCCCTTGCACATGCCTACTGGCAAAGAACAGTACATACTATTGTGTCACTGCATATATGCTAGTCAGTATTTCATGAGGCCACTTATGCAAGTAAATCATCCTTTTGCATGCAAAAGTTATTTATAAAATTATTTCCTTTATGTCTAATTGGAATTCACAGACCTAAAGTTTCACAGTATGCATAGAGGGAGTAACAAAAATGAGAAAAAAAGGAAGTAATTTTGGCTTTGTGCAAGTCTTCGGTGACACTTTACCTGGAAAGATAAAGATGAAGGGAAGGCAAATGAAATAATGCTTACCAAAATAATGTGGGGGGTTGCAAGACAGGCCCAAATTAGGCAAGACAAGGCAGTTGCTTATGGTGGCAGCTTCTAGGGCCATTCAAAGCACCTGCAGTCAAAGCAAAACAATAGGGACCTGAAAATTAATTGGGGGAAGGAGGGGATAAGACTGAAGGTTTGCCTAGGCATCTAGTACTCTTGCACTGGCCCTGGATGTTTGTACCTGAAGGCCTGTGTGATGAGACTTAGGGATCTCAATATGGAGGCTCTAAAAAAGAAAAGGCAGGGGAGATTTGATAGCAGCGGTTTTGTTTACACCTGAGGGCCAAATGAGGCAGCCAAGTGATGCAGAAGTGTTTTGGATGCTGTGTGTCAGGAATTTCAATGAACAATACATGAAAGTAGGAAATCTTTTCTGTGGTATTTAGTGTGAATGGAGTAAAGTTTAATTGCTGAGCAACCTGCAAACTTTTAGCTACTTTAGGAATGGGTGTAATGGTTGTATGATAGTTCAAATTGGGTAAATACTGCAGTGAGATGCAATGATCTGATTCTCTGTTAAAATAAAAGTGTTGCAACCAAGATAAACATTTGTATATTATCAGAAACTGGTTGGAAGTGTTTGGAAGAAACCTATTCGCCTCATAATTGATATATAGATTTCTACTGAGAAGAAACTCCTCCTGGGGTGAAGAAGTGCCACAGGGATATAGAAGCTGCCTTGGTACCTTCGCTGGTGGGCCAGTGCATGCTGATTTCATGGTTAGGCTGGTTAAGCTGCATTGAACTGAGAATCACATTAAGAAGTGTGGAAGTAGTGAGTGACACCAATGAATGCTATTTTGTATCCCTGAGGGAATAAAAATTGTCATTTGTCTAGTCAGGGACAAGAAACCTTTTACCTCAGTTCATAAATAAAAGAAAAGACAAAGCGCAATGAAAAAAGATAGAATTTTCCTTTATTCAAGGTAGGTTAGTAGGGAACTATGTGAACAAGAAGAGGGACCAAAGGAAAGTGCCGATCAGAGTGCTCCAGAGGAGAACAGGATAAAAGACTTACAGAAGATACTGGCTAATGGGAGTTAAGTCCACATCACTCTGATTACATCCTAGTTGGGGGTTATTTGATATTTTTACCTGGATTTGACAAGGATTTTAAAAGAGAGAAAAATCTATTTGGGATTTGGTTGCATGTTTTAGAGAATTTTAGTATTTAACTGAGTAGTCTAAAAGGGATATTCAATTATGGAGCTCATTTTTGAAACAGAAAAATGTCCAAAAAATTGCATAACAGGCAGATATATGTATTTCTCACAGAAAAAAGTCTAAAGCATATAATTTTTTAAAAAGTGCACAAGTCCGCTAGCTGCTGAAAAGAAGAAGTTCCCAGAGGGGGTGTTTCGTGGGTGTGACATGAGCGGTGTTACATGATGAACATTTATCGCCAATAATGGGTAGCAAAATGACTTCCATGGGAAAGGAAAATGCCCAGAATTAGAACTGCTTTAAAAGCATCTAGGGTCTGGCTAAACCTGTTTTTAGACCCATTTGTGATTTTGCTGCATTGGAAAGCAGAGAAGTGGAAGTGGTCATTTGTGAAAAATAGTGGTTGAATGCTTTGTTACCTTTGAGTGTTTGCCCCAGTCCGAACCTTTTGACCCTCACATTTCTTGCCTTGTCTCCTCTGTGTTTCACCTCCTCAACTGCTTGCCCACACCTATTAGCTCCCCGGCCACACCCATCCCTTCCTCTGTGTCTCGCCCCCTTCCCTCACCAAACCCTCAAGGGCCAATATTCAAAGCAATTTAAGTGGGCAGGAGCCTCATCTGCCTACTTAAATTGCTGTCTTGAATAAGTGGAGGAGTAGCCTAGTGATTAGTGCAGCGGACTTTGATCCTGGGGAACTGAATTCAGTTCCCAGTGCAGCTCCTTGTGACTGGGCAAGTCACTTAACCCTCCATTGCCCCTGGTACAAAATAAGTACCTGAATATATGTAAACCGCTTTGAATATAGTTGCAAAAACCTCAGAAAGGCGGTATATCAAGTCCTATTTCCCTTTCCCCTTCCTGCTGCCTAAGTAGGGATATTCAGCAGTACTTTACCGGAGAATGCCGCTGAATAACCCCATAGACCACTCTAGCAACAAGTGCACAGGTCAGGGGCAACACTGGGGGCGACCTTGGAGAGGAGCCTGAGGTTATGCGGGTGCCGGCAATATTCAGTGCCAGTGTTGGAGGAAGGTTTCTGATGGCGGGGCTTGGGGATCCCCACCAACCAAACCAGACGCTTAGAATCCAATTTGGAATCTTCTCTGCTCCTCCCTGGCCTCTAAGGGGGGCCTGGTGCTTGTCCTCCTGCTGCTGTTGGGACCCGGGTGATTGCATTTACGCGATCACCCGGGTCCCTTCAGGAGCAGGAAAGAGACAGACCCTGGCACCATGCTCCCCTTGGAGGTCGGGCCTAGGGGAATCTTGCCCCCCTGCCCCCCTCTCTGCGGCCCTGAATATAGGATTTATCTGCTTCATGATGCCCTTTTCTCCCCCACCCTTTTCAACTTTCACTCCTTCCGTTTCCTCTTTCCTGAAGATATTTTGTATGTGAACCACCCTGTGACACACAGTGAATAACAACATATCAAAACCTAATAAACATAAATATGAACAAAAAGGCATGAGAGAAGCACAGAGGACATGTAAGAGGGGTCATTTACTAACAGTGAGAGCAGGCCAATGCCATTAATGCTTTCTATTTACCATGGAGGCCCACTGAATAAAATGAGCCTTTCAGTAAATTATGTGAGTTAATGGCATTAGTGTACCCCATAAACCTAGTATTCTAAATATTTATGCATGTAGTAGAGTGCAGAACTGTTGGTGCCCAGGTTAAAGAATTGCCCTTCATGTGTTTTGTATTATTGCTCCCAATAAACTCTTTCCAGAATGACAGAATATAAATTGGAGAAAGTTTGGGTAGTCTAGTGGAAAGCTTAGATATAAGAATTCTATCATTGCTCTGACACATCATCCGGAGAGAGATCGGTATCTTCATTAGTCTGCTAAATCTAGGCAAACTTCTTTTCCCTCTTATTTACTGATAATTTGCATCAGTAGCACAATCTGAGACATTTGACAGTACTCACAAACTGTACATACTGGCATACAAAAGTCCTGTTCTCTTTTTAGATTTTAGTGTGCATTGAATATTTTATATATATATAAATAAAACTATACAAAAGGAAAATAAAGAGCTGCAAATTCCGTTCACAAGAAGAAAGGCTACAATTGTTTGGAAAAATAAAAGAATTCATAAAAGAACTATATTTATATATATAACAATAGCAAGTCTATAAAGACTGCTGCTAAATGCACAATGATAGATCGTTTTGAAGGCATAATCCTTCAACAGTGATGACTGTATATTGTATATTCAATAGACTTTTTTCTCCATTGAATTCTCTAATACTGTGTTAATTTATTGTGTTCCAAAGAACAGTCCTCAATATTTGGCCACAATCATTTTAATATTTCAGCACAAGCAGCACATGTGAGCAGTAACTTCAGAACATATTTTGTGCCTATGTGCCTTTATAAAATAGACTACCTGAACTCTCCAACTTTTATAAAATTACCCCATGAATTAAGTTATGCGTGCCAAAAAGACATCCACTTGTATACAATCCATAGGTAGGCACGTTCAGGAGGAGCTGAGACAAATTGTGGTTGGATTAAAGTGGGAATTATCAAGGTACAGTAAAAGATGTGCTCCTGGCACAGAACTTATAGGGGCCACAGTGGTGATCCATGACCCCTGTCTGCCCTCAACAAAACTCAAACTCAATCCAGGAATCCCATCCCCCCCAATCAAACTCCCTAATCCAGAACTCCCCGCTTCCTAATCAAAGTTCCTGATCCAGGACCCCATCCCTGATCAAACTCCTACCCCTGATCCAGGCCCCCACTCCCTAATCCCCCCTCCATCATCAAGGACCTATGGGCCCTGTACCTGGTGGTCCAATGGTCCAAGAGCAGTAGTGATTCCCAGTCATTCCTGCCCTGCCAGCACCGCATCTGCAATGGCACCCCTAGTGGTAATCTTGTGCTACTACCACTAGGGATCCTGTTTCCTTGGAATTTTGAAGGGAGCAGGAGCTGGTATGCCTTGAGTATGTGTGAATATTCAAGGCCCCATGCGTCTGTTGTTATACTGACTGGAGCTTCACAGCCCTGTGAAAGGAGGTAAAAAAAGAAATGGAAGGAAGGAGAAAGATGCTGGAGACTATGCAGAAAGGGGAGGGGAGGGAGAGAGACACTGAAGAGGGGGCAGGAAAGATAGAGATGATGATGGGAGGAGTGAAGAATAGAGATACTGGAGACCGTGAGGGGAATGAGCTAGGGAAGGAGAGAAAAGCTGGACACCATGGGGGGGGGGGGGATTGACAGGTAGGAAAGGAGAGAAATACTGGACAACAAAGGGGGGGGGTTGTTGAGAGGTGGGAAGAAAAGAAATGCTGAACATCTACTAGGGATTTGGTTGCTGGGAAGAAGAGAAATGCTAAGCACCAGGGTGGAGTTCAGAGACAGGGAAAGAGAAATATGCTGGAAGCCATACGGAGAGGTACTATGGGATAGTAAAGAAGGGAAGAGGAGATGCTGTGGTTTGGGATAGAGCTGGGAGTAGGGTTTGAGCCACCCAAACAAATAGGAGTTCCGTTTCCCTTCCTTAAAGAATACCATTGAAGTGGGACCTGCTCATGGAGTGGAGGAGTAGCCTAGTGGTTAGTGCAGTGGACTTTGATCCTTGCAAGCTGAGTTCAATTCCCACTGCAGCTCCTTGTGACTCTGGGTAAGTCACTTAACCCTCCATTACCCCTGGTACAAGATAAGCACCTGAATATATGTAAACTGCTTTGAATATAGTTGCAAAAACCTCAGGAAGCCAGTATATCAAGCCCCTTTTCCCCTTCCCCTCATTTAAGCATGCATGTGTTCACATATACACAAAAATGACTCAAATATCTGTATTTATGCATGCATTTACTACCTAAATCTAGACTGCTCCTTATATTATGTGTATTTCTTCCCTGTCCATCTCTCTTTTGATGACTTAATATCCTGACAAAATGAGTTACCCTCGGCTTTTGTGTGTGATGCACAATGTTTTCTGTAGATGTAGACAATGGGATTGGAGTAGCCTCAATCACATACATTAGGGAGAATTGAACCAAGCAGCTTAGTGGTGCAAGGAAACCAGACATGCCATTTATACCAAACTGCACCCATGACGAGAATCTCATTCAGAGAAGAATACTCCTTACTTATGCAGGACAACCTTTCACAGTACATCCTTTTCTTGTATTTCTCATTTCAAGATGGATTTTAGCAAGCAAGAAAAAAATATTTTATATGGGCTTATTCTTAAATTAAAACATACTGTATCTGTTCTGTGGACCAACATAGAAAGAGGATCTCTGAGATGCAGAAAATTAAGAAAGGCTTTCTTTAAATGTAAGTGCATGTTCTTCTCCTTCGTCCCACCAGCAAAACCAGTCCATAGTACTATAGGGTAACCTTCTGTAGAACCCAAAGGCCACTTCTTGCCTCTTCTGTTAAAGGAAACAGAGATTTATTTTTCAGGGGAGACCCACTTTAAGATCTACTGAAAACTACTGAACTCTCCAGTTCTGAGAAGTAAATCTGTCTCCCATCGCAAATTCAGGGGTCCTTTTACAAAGATGCGCTAGCGCTTTTAGTGCACACTAATGATTAGCGTGTGCTAAACGCTAGAGAGACACATTGAAATATATGGGTGTCTTTATCATTTAGCGTGTGCTTATTTTTAGCATGCGCTAAAAACGCTAGCGCACATTTCTGTTGAGTTTGTAAGGAAAGTAAAATTATTGGGGAAGAAACTCCAGCTCCTTGGGACTGTACATTTTCTAAAACACATACCAGTAACCATAAATTATTTACATTAAATTGCTCTGAAACAACAAATTAAGCCGATGTTAGAAAATGATATTAAAGTAATTTTCTATTTGCCATGCATAATAAATAGAATGTATAACTTGCTATTCAGTTGGTGCTAATATTGAATAATTGCTCTTTGTTTAGTCTGTAAATCATGCAGTGTATAGAGGAACAGTCTCAGTTACTTGTAGATACTTTTGTAGATTAAATCAGAGCAAGATCCCATAATACGTAGCACTGCGGTTTATGAGACAGTCCTACTGAATGCTGCCTTCTCGCAGTCTTTCGTCATGTTTTTATTGTAAGACAATACAAACTCAACCAGGCAATCAAATCGGAACCACTTCGCAAGTGTACACTACATCTAAGCATCATTTGTGCACCAAGGGGTAGTGTCTAGAAATCAGCGCTGAAAATTTAACACACTTAGCACGATTCTATAAAGAGTATGCGTCCTTTTTAGAATCAGGTTTAGGCATAAACTGCGCCTAACTGTAGATGCCTGCAATTAGGTCTGCTATGAGTAGGCTTAATGCCGGCGCCTACAATTACGTGCAGTTTGGCCATATTGTATATCAATGCGCATAACATTTGGGAATGCCCCCAGAAATGCCTCATCCACACCACCAAATATGTACACACATTAAGATTTACACGCATATTGTTACAGAATGCAATATGTGCGTAAATCTTAATTATTGCCAATTAGTGCTGATAATTGGTTATCATCCAATTATTAGCACTGATTGGCTCGTTACTCAATTTTTTTTCTCCAAACATTTTATTAGTATTTTTGAAGAAAAACAAATTGCAGGCAATTAAGCACAACACAAAGGGAAGAAAACAAAAAAAGAAAGGAACCATTGTTAGCATGCAATGCCATAAAATACGATCAGTCAAACACAAAGAAACAATTTCTAAATAGAAAGGTGGATCACAACAGTCATTTAAAGAAATTGTAAGTACTGTTCTAGCAGGTTCCAAAATTTCCTTTTAGAAAGTAAAGTATGCTGTTCCTCTGCTATAGAAAATTCCAACTTTTGATATCGTAGAACAGAATTCCACCAAAAATGAAGATTGAGCAAATGGCAAATGGGCAGACTTCCAATTAAATAAAATATGTTTTGGGGCTATAGTAAGTTACTCAATTAAGCTATGCACATAAATTGGACATGCACCCAATTTAATGCACACAACTTGTAGCGCCATAAATAGAATATGGCTCTAAGATTATAGAATACTAGCATTTATGCACACGAATGTGATATTCACATGTGTCAGTGCTAGGCACGTGCTCAGTGGGTATTCTATAAGGTGAGCGCATAAATCGCATGCGATAAATTCTCAAAAGGTCACTGAAATTTAGACACAAGGATGATTCATGCAAAGTGTAAATTCTTTAATGGCAGTTGTGCCACTAAATAGGGTGCGTTAAAACGTTAGTGTGCCTTAGTAAAAGACCCCCTTAAATAAGTACATAAGTAATGCCACACTGGGAAAAGACCATGGGTCCATCGAGCCCAGCATCCTGTCCACGATAGCGGCCAATCCAGGCCAAGGGCACCTGGCAAGTTTCCCATACATACAAACATTCTATACATGTTATTCCCGGAATTGTGGATTTTTCCCAAGTCCATTTAGTAGCGGTTTATGGACTTGTCCTTTAGGAAACCGTCTAACCCCTTTTTAAACTCTGCCAAGCTAACCGCCTTCACCACGTTCTCCAGCAACAAATTCCAGAGTTTAATTACACGTTGGGTGAAGAAAATATTTCTCTGATTTGTTTTAAATTTACTACACTGTAGTTTCATCGCATGCCCCCTAGTCCTAGTATCTTTGGAAAGCATGAACAGACGCTTCACATCCACCTGTTCCACTCCACTCATTATTTTATATACCTCTATCATGTCTCCCCTCAGCCGTCTCTTCTCCAAGCTGAAAAGCCCTAGCCTCCTTAGTCTTTCTTCATAGGGAAGTCGTCCCATTCCCGTTATCATTTTAGTCGCCCTTCGCTGCACCTTCTCCAATTCCGCTATATCTTTCTTGAGATGCGGCAACCAGAATTGAACACAATACTCAAGGTGCAGTCGCACCATGGAGCAATATAACAGCATTATAACATCCTCACACCTGTTTTCCATACCTTTCCTAATAATACCCAACATTCTATTCGCTTTCCGAGCCGCAGCAGCACACTGAGCAGAAGGTTTCAGTGTATTATCGACGACGACACCCAGATCCCTTTCATGGTCCTTAACTCCTAACGTGGAACCTTGCATGACGTAGCTATAGTTTGGGTTCTTTTTTCCCACATGCATCACCTTGCACTTGCTCACATTAAACATCATCTGCCATTTAGCCGCCCAGTCTCCCAGTCTCGTAAGATCCTTCTGTAATTTTTCACAATCCTGTCGCGAGTTAACGACTTTGAATAACTTTGTGTCCTCAGCAAATTTAATTACCTCGCTAGTTACTCCCATCTCTAAATCATTTATAAATATATTAAAAAGCAGCGGTCCTAGCACAGACCCCTGAGGAACCCCACTAACTACCCTTCTCCATTGTGAATACTGCCCATTTAACCCCACTCTCTGTTTCCTATCCTTCAACCAGTTTTTAATCCACAATAGGACGTTTCCTCCTATCCCATGACCCTCCAATTTCGTCTGTAGCCTTTCATGAGGTACCTTGTCAAACGCCTTTTGAAAATCCAGATACACAATATCAACCGGCTCCCCTTTGTCCACATGTTTGTTTACTCCTTCAAAGAATTGAAGTAAATTGGTCAGGCAAGATTTCCCCACACAAAACCGTGCTGACTCGGTGTCAGTAATCCATGTCCTCGGATGTGCTCTGCAATTTTGTTTTTAATAATAGCCTCTACCATTTTCCCCGGCACCAACGTCAGACTCACCGGTCTATAATTTCCCGGATCTCCCCTAGAACCTTTTTTAAAAATGGGCATTACATTGGCTAACCTCCAATCTTCCGGTACCACGCTCGATTTTAAGGATAAATTGCATATCACTAGCAGTAGCTCCGCAAGCTCATTTTTCAGTTCTATCAGTACTCTAGGATGAATACCAACCGATCCAGGAGATTTGCTACTCTTCAGTTTGCTGAACTGCCCCATTACGTCCTCCAGGTTTACCGTGAAGTCAGTAAGTTTCTCCGACTCAACCGCTTGAAATATCATTTCCGACACCAGTATCCCACCCTAATCTTCCTCGGTGAAGACCAAAGCAAAGAATTCATTCAATCTGTCCGCTACGTCTTTGTCTTCCTTGATCGCCCCTTTTACCCCTCGGTCATCCAGCGGCCCAACCGATTCTTTTGCCTGCTTCCTGCTTTTAATATACCGAAAAAGAATTTTACTATGCTTTTTTGCCTCTAATGCTATCTTTTTTTCATAATCCCTCTTGGCCTTCTTTATCTGCGCCTTGCATTTGCTTTGACACTCCTTATGCTGCTTCTTGTTATTTTCAGATTGGGGATTGTGGGTAGTGCTAAATGGCCTTTATAGAATTGGCGCTTGGGGGAGATTCTATATATAGTGCCTAAAAAATCTGTGCCAACTAAGTGTACTCTATAATTGGTGCCTAGATTTAGGTGCTGATTATAGAGTACACTTAGTTGATATTTCAGTGCCTAAATCGATGTGCATTCATTTACACAAATGAAAATGTAGATTTAGGCGCACTGGGCTATATTTTGTAATAGGTGCGTAATAGGCATGTACATTTCTGAATACCCATGAAACACCTATTTCCCTGCCCATAACCATGCCCCTTTTGTCTTTGCATGTTAGAGGTTTAGCACACATCATTACAGAATACGCCCGGCGACTTGTGCGCCTAAATTCAAATTAGTGCCAATTAGTGCTCATTATTGCTTGCCAAGTGCTCTTATCATTTGTTAACTTACACGCATTGTTATAGAATCCACTCCGATTTTTGCGCACTATATAGAATCCGGGGGTTAGTACCTTATTCTATAAAGGTTATACTCCTAAATTTATGTTCCTAAATTATTAGCAGAATCTATTTTGTAGCACGGAGTATGCTCGTAATTTAGGAGCATAAATTGTAGGAGCATAACCTTTATAGAATAAGGCCCTTAGTGCATATCTTAATGGTGCCTAACTTTGGACGCCATTTGCTGAATCCACCCCTTTATACTTTCTTTCTGACTTCATCAAAGAGGGGCCCTTTTACAAAAGCTCGTAAGGGCCTAAATGCATCCAGCGCGTGCCAAATTGGCATTACCACCTGGCTACCACATGCCCCGGGCAGTAATTCTGAATTTGGTGTGCTCCGAAAACGTGGTAGAAAATATTTTCTATTTTCTACCGCATGGCGCTTACCCGGCGGTAAACAGCAGTGGGCGCACACTGCATGCCTACCGCCTCGGTAGCATGTGAGACCTTACTGCTAAGTCAATGGATGGCAGTAAGGTCTCAGGCCAAAAATGGACACATGCTGGTTTTCATTTTGTCGCACGTCCATTTTCTGGCCCCTTAAAAAAAGGCCCTTTCTCCAGGACGCAGTAAAAACTGGCCCAGCACATACCCAAAAGACATGCTCGCACTGCCGCAGGCCATTTTTTGGCCATGGCTTAGCAAAATGGCCCCAGAGACTGAAGAGGTTCTGTTGTTCTGTAGTAGTGGACACAATGAGGGCACCAATACACTTGCACCATTTGAGGAGAGCAGCAGAAAGGATCATGAGCACATACTCAATGAACCTCTGTTTGGCTGGTCTTCTACTACTCTAGCTGTAGTTAAGATCCCTTGTTCTTCCATGATTGCACAGCTGAAGAGTCATCAATTCCAGCCCTGCCAACCCATTTTCCCATTTCCCACAAAATCACTGTGGGGATGTTTCAACTCACTCCCCTTTCTAACTGGGGGAGCAGAAGGAGAAGAACTGCAGCAGAATGTCAGGATTCATCCTTCTCTTCTGGTGTTGGAGGCTCAGCTGTCACTTTGATTGGTGTGTGGTTCAAAGTGTCGATCAGTTCAGAGATGCAAAGGAGGAAGATGTGCTGCTCCTTTCCTTTTTCTGACCAGATCCATAGGCTGTGGGGAGAGAAATAGGAGTTAATGAGGTAAAGAGGCAGATAGGGGAGGGTGTGTGAAACAGGGGATGAGTAGTACATAGAAGAAGGACCAGGATGGGGAGTATGTGTATTGCAGTGGCGTTCCTAGGCTGACTGACACCCGGGGCGGATCGCCGATGCGCCCCCCCCCCCCCGCGAAATTACACCCCTCCGGGTGCATTTTTACCTGCGGGGGGGGGGGGGGGGGTGCCGCACGCCTGTCGGCTCCGAGTCCGCTCGTTCCCTGCTGCTCCCTCTGCCCCAGAACAGGAAGTAACCTGTTCCGCGCAGAGGGAGCATCAGGGAGGGAACGAGCGGACTAGAAGCCAACAGGCACGTGGCACCCCCCCAGTCGCGTGCACCCGGGGCAGACTGCCCCCACTGCCCCCCCCCCCTTGGTACGCCACTGGTGTATTGGCACTTTGTTTAGGAAAGGGAGACAAAGATGACAAGGATGGTGAAGTTGAGAGAGAAGGGATGGGGAGTGATGATGCGAAGGGCTGGAACCAAGGAAGGGATGCATCCTTTTCCTCTCTCTGAATCCACCCAATATGCCAAAAAACCTCCATCCTGATCTTCCCTTTTGCCTTTGCTCCATGTTTGCCTATGCTTTAATCTAGCCCTGAGTGTGAGGCAAAAAGTAGGTAGTGAAGACCTTCCTAGTAACCCTGCCCCTCCACAAGCAAGGTAGGTCTTCTTGTCCTCAGCTCTTCCTGAATTAAACTCTTAGAGGGTTGGAATGATCCCCAGTCACTCTTCCTTGGTGCTGCCATATTTCAAAATGGCACCACCTGATCCCCAATGGTAATTTTTCCTGCATTAAAGTAGTGCTATGTTTTGTGTACTTTAGTAAATAAACTTGCATGTGCATTTTGTGCATGACCTGTCAGGCTATGCTACATTTATATTGACAACAGTTCTTGAAAAGAGGTGATTTGTGCTTCAATAATGACCTCATTAAAACCTTCACACTATTGCAGACAGCAGGATACTTCTGTTTTAATTTTGGTTGTGTTGTCATTTTGTTTCTCTGTGATGTTTTTATGACTTAATTTAAAATTTTACAAACTACTGCTTTTGGGGAGAAGCAGGCTACAAATTGGATGGATAGATAGATAGATAGATAGATAGATAGATAGATAGATAGATAGATAGATAGATGTCTTAAATGTAGGTGCATCGGAATAATGCGTGTAGTACTATTATATAAACTATGTTCTGCAGTTTATGGAATAGCACATAGGCTGGGGAAATGCGCATACATTTAGGCACAGCCATTTACGCCATTGAAAACCTGGTGTAAATGACCACACCTAAATGTATGCACATTCCCCCGAATTCTATAACAGTGTACATGAATGTGATTGCCACCCCTATCCCGCCTACACTCCTCCCATGGCCACACCCCCTTTTTAGCTACACATGTTGGAATTTACGTACACCTCTTTTAAGAATATGCCTAATAAGAAGCACAATAAATTCCAAATATTACATAGTAACATAGTAACATAGTAGATGACGGCAGAAAAAGACCTGCACGGTCCATCCAGTCTGCCCAATAAGACAAACATATGTGTATACCTTACCTTGATTTGTACCTGCCTTATTCAGGGCACAGACCGTACAAGTCTGCCCAGAAGTACTTCCCGCCTCCCAACCACCAGTCCCGCTTACCATCACTGGCTCTGGCACAGACTGTATAAGTCTGCCCAATTAGTGATGATAATTGGTTGTTATTGGCCAAATATCATGACTAATTGGCTCATTACTCAATTGAGTAGTATATGTAAATTGGAAGAGCGCACAATTTAATGCACGCTGCTTGCCACGCCTTATATAGAATCTGGTGGGTGGTGTAAACAGATTGCCAAATGCCAACTTGTAATTATTGATGAATCTCAGATGTTTTCAGTTATTGCTCTGAATATATACCTTTACATAGGTACTGCAATATTTTTCTCACAGCACTGTAGCCACTGGAAAAGGATCTGATGCGTGCAGACAGGGAATGAAACTGGGTTTTGCATTTGAAGTCTTACTAATGTGCCCTTAATCTTTTCTTCACATTTAACAATATCAGTTATGCATACTGGGTATCACTGTACTTTGCTGATTGTCTTGCACTTCAAGAAAAATTTCTGTTAGTGTAAGAAATTTATGAAAGCACAAGTTGCAAGATTTATTTTATGTGCCTGTTTATTTATTTATATTCATTTGATATTCTGTTCTTTCCTAGGGTAAGAGACAAGGCAGATTACAGAAAAGGTATGCAGTGCACTATGCAGAAGAATAATGCATATATAATCAGGTATAGATAACACTGAGCACAGGAGTGAAGCAAAAATTCTTGGTAGAATAATCATATGAAGAGTATCTAAGGGTACAAGAATGATGCAAGATGCCTTGAGCGCCAAAGGAAGTATGGGTGGGGTGGAGGTTGGGGGTGAATAGCCTAGAATAAGTTTAGCATGGATTGCTACCATGAATCAGGCCTGACAAATGTATGGTGAACCTGTCAAGAAATACCAACCAAAAGGAAAAGAAAAAAAAAACCTATGCAAAAAAATACCAGCGATCAAAGTTGGGTGGACCAAAGAACTTCCAGCAAACAGATGTAGAGAATATTGACAAGAGGGTCATGGCACTTATATAGGGTGTAAGGTTGTGTGCACATGTACATATAAAAGAAATATGTACAATTACATTGGTTGGGAAGGAGCTATTTTCTCTGAAACTGTTATCTTTTGATTGTTACTAGTTACATGTGTCTTATGGTTTAGGCTTACACTGTGTCGGGGAATTTCTTCCCTCGCATGACATTACTTGCTCTGTATCATGTTGTTTTCTGCTGGTTTCTATTGTTTTGTACCTTCCATACCAATGTTTCTAAATAAAGTATTTACAAAAAAGAAATATGAATATATGTATATAAATGTAAAAAAAAGTGCCTTTCAATATTCAGTGCAATTTAACTGGCCAGAACAGCTGCTGACCAGGATCTTGATATTCAAAGCAATTTAAGCGGGTATGAGAGGCTCCTTCCCACTTAAATCACTTGTTGCCACCTACCTCCCAATATTCAGCAGCACTAAAGCAAGCAGTGCTGTTGAATAGTGCCTCTGACCACCGGCAAAAAAAAGGGAAAAGTCAGGGGCGGTACGGGAGTGGCGTTAGGGAGGAGCCCAGGGTTATGAGGGCGTTGGTAATATTCAGTGCCTGGACCCACATAGCTAAGTGGCCAAATTTCATATGCCTTTAGTTTCCCACTGGCAGGAGAGTATGAGATGCAATTTTGGCCCTTTGCTACCCAAAGAGCCCTTGCATCTCTAGTCTCCCACTTTCAGTAGGAGATTCCTGCTTTGGCAGGTCATCTTTTGCACTCCTGCAACAGTGGGAAATTCTCCCACTGAGCCACTGCCACTACAGCCATTATTGCGGATTCTCCTGATGAGCAGCAGCAGCAGCAGCAAACCAAGAAAACGCAGGCACAGGGCCACAGTGTTCAGGCACGTGTTGTTGGCTCTGCCATTCCTGTTGGGGGGGGGGGGGAGAAAGAGTGGGAGATGCTGAATTGAAGGGGGGGAGAAATGATGGATAAAAGAGGATATGCTGGATGGAAGAGGAGAAAGAGAAGATGGAGATAGAAAGGGGATATGCTGGATGGAAAAGGGCTGGAAAGAGAGAAGATGCTGGATAGAAGGGTAGGGAGAGAGAGGTGAAAGAGGGGAGAAACTGGCTGGCTGGAAGGATGGACAGAAAAAGAGGGGAGACACTGGATGGAAGGATGGGGAGAGAAAGAGGGGAGACACTAAATGAATGGGGACAGAAAGCAAGGAGATGCTGGATGGAAGGGTAGGGAGAAAATAAGGGGAAGCAGCTGGAAGGATGGAAAGAGAAAGAAGAGAGACACTGGATAGAAGGACACAGAGAAAGGGGAGATGCTGGAAGGATGGGGAGAGAGAAAAAGGGGAGATGTTAGATGGAAGGATGGTGAGAGAAAGAGGGGAGATAGCTGGAAGAATAGAGAGAGAGAAAGAGGGGAGACACTAAATGGAAGAAGGTGGAGAAATGGGAGATGCTGAAAGGACAGAGGGAGAAAGAGGGGAAACACTGGATGAAAGGAAGGGGAGAAAGAATATGCTGGATGGAAAGATGGGTAGAGAGGGAGACACTGAATGGAGGAAGGTAGAGAGAGGGAGATACTGGATGGAAGGATCAGGAGAGAAAGTAGATACTGGATGGAAGGATGGGGAGAAAAAGAGGGGAGATGTTGGATGGAAGGATGGGGAGAGAGGGAGACATTGGATAGAGGAAGGGGAGAGAGAAGAAGATACCAAATACAAGGATTGGGAGAAAGGGTAGACACTGGATGGAAGGGTGAGGAGAAAAAGAAGGTAGACACTGGATAGAAAGGGTGGAGAGGATAGAATTAGTGAAAGATGGGGAATCAGAGGAAGGGGCATGGGGAGAACCAAAGTAAGGGAAAAATAAAAATCTGAAGGTAGATGAAATAAAGAGGGAAATTAAAGACTGGATAGTAAAAATGAATTAAATCTGGATAGAAAGACAGAAAAACAAATTGAAGAAAACTGAAAGAAAATGGAGAAGAGAGAAAAATGACGAATGGACAGGAAACTCTGGCAAAATAGTTAAGAGAAGATGAAGGAAAGCAGAAATCAGAGACTGGAATCAACAGAATTAGAAAAAGAAAATCACATGACAACAAAGGTAGAAAAAAAGAATTTTATTTTTAGTTTAGGATAAAGAAATATGGAAGTTGTGTTAATAAATGCAAATAAAACACGAAATGGAAAATAAAGGTGATACCTTTATATTGGACTGATTTTAATACATTTTGACTAGTTTTCAGAGACCAACTCTTCCTTCCTCAGGTCAGGAGAAAATATCATAACAGCAGTCCTGACCTGACCCGAGGCAGGAGGTTTTGGCCTCTGAAAGCTAACAAAAAAATAGATTAGGCTAGTCTAATAAAGAAGTATCATCTTATTTTCCATTTCCAAGTGCATGAACTAAGTTTGTAAAGGAGTGTCTGTATCGGCAGCTGAAGCATGCCGCTGACTTCTGAACTGCTCAAACAGCACGGTAGAGGGCTCAGACAGTGGACCTCTTTGGCTGGTGGGGCTTGGGAATCTCCACCAGTGATTCAACCGATGCTGCAATTTTAGAGAGGGCTTAAGTCCAAAGTGGGGGAACCAAGACTCCCTCACGGTTACGTACCTGGGGGAAATAGATGCTGGATAGTGGTGTAATAAAGTGCACTGAAACACTTCCTCTTACCCATCTTTGCTGTCACTGGTGTAAATAAGATATTTTCTGGAATGGCCATGGGATTGAAGTGTGTCAGGGGGTGGAGCCATGAGATGGAGTGATCAGGACCAAGGCAGAGTGGGGTGGGGCTGGGGGGTGTGAACTAAAATCTCTCTCTTAAAAATTGGATCCCCTTGGCAGCTCTGTATCTGATTTGCTTTCGGCACCTAACCATTATACCCTATTCAGGAAATCTAGACTGCACACTTTGTCCTTTAGATTGTAAGCTCCTTTCAGCAGGGATTGTCCTTCTCTGTTAAATTGTACAGTGCTGCGTAACCCTAGTAGTGCTTTAGAAATGTTAAGTAGTAGTAGTACTAGTATTTCTAAGGCAGTATTCAAAGCTATTTATCCAGATAATAGCTGCCGTTATCCAGATACATGGCTTAGTCAAGCCTATTTTTGGATATTCAGTAGCCCTATCTGGATAGAGCCACTGAAAATCATTGTGTCACCACTATCTGGATAGTGCTGTGAACTGGGGGTAGAGTTTGGGTGGAGTTAACTTATCTGGTTAATGGTGATATTTAGCACCCAAGGCAAGGGAGCTGTGCACCTGGGACCTTTTTCTGAAGTCCACTGCAGTGCCCCCTAGGCTGCCCGGTTGGTGTCCTGGCATGTGAGGGGGATCAGTGCACTACAAATGCTGGTTCCTCCCACGACCAAATGCCTTGGATTTGGTGGTTTTTGAGATGGGCATCCTCGGTTTCCATTATCGCCGAAAACTGGGGATGACCATCTCTAAGGTCAACCTAAATTCCAGATTTGGGCGTCCCCGACCGTATTATCGAAACGAAAGATGGACGTCCATCTTGTTTCGATAATATGGGTTTCCCCGCCCCTTTGGCAGAACGTCCTTAGAGATGGACGCCCTTAGAGATGGTCGTCCCCATTCAATTATGCTCCTCTATGTGTCTTTATAAAACTGTCCCACAAACCCATAGAAATTGTGACTAAAATGCAGCCACCTATATTTGCACCTGCTTGACAAGTGTACATGAATGTAGGTGTGAATTTTATATCCTAAACAAACCCATACTTTGTGATTTTGCCCATACACTGTCCAAACTACACGGCTATACATACCCATGCTTGTGTAGCATATAAGTACACGCCTACTTGTCGTAAGCATGCTTCTATGTCTAAATGCATATACATGTGAAACATTCTTTATAATATTGTTCTCTTCCTCTTTAGAGTGAAAGAGAAAAATCAGCTGCATAGGATGGGGGTTCAGTGCTTTCTTACCATCCTGCTACTGTTGTTGCTGCTGCTATTCTGGAGGTAGGTAAAGAGAGATGGAGGGCTGCAGTATAATGAGGACAGGAGATGCAGGGTGCCATAGACAGGGAATTAAAAAGGGCATCACCCCATACTCCCAGTCCCAACTGAAGCTGAACTAGTCCTTCAAACGTAATATCCTAAACTCTACTGCCAGAGACAAGTAACAGCACCTCCAAAAAACAGTCATCAGTCCAACCAGCTTCCTGAAATTGTTCTGCATTTTCCTAACATTATTCTTAGCAGATCATTTCTCCCTTATCTGATTTTCCATGTCTATGCTCTTAATCAACCTTCATAAACCCCAAGAGTCTCACTAAACAACGATCGCTTCTAACCATGCCCCCATTACAACCGTAATCTGTCAGTACACCTACTGTGCTGAAGTCTTCAGTGTTTTCAGTGGCAGAAGGCTTCATGGAGCAGGTGCAGAGGCAGAGTTTGAAATTTGGGAGAGTGACAGCTGTTGGCAATTCTGAGGAAATGAAAAGAACAAAAAGAGTGCAGCTGGGTTTTCAGCTTTCTACACTCTCAAATAGAGTTGCACTGGCATTCACCCCAAAAAACAGCTGCAAATAGTCATTTGCTGTAGATGAAATATTAAACTATAAATAATATCATTCCCATCCCACTAGCGCAGGGCAGACTCCACTCTTCCCATTCCACTCTAATGCTGTTTCTTGGTGAGAGCGAAGTGTGAAAGTTCCACGCTTCCCAAGGATGGCACATGTCTCCTGCATTGCTGGAGATTCCACAGTCATTACAGAAGGCATAGCATTTGCCAGCTTTCCAATGCTGCTTGCTCAACTTCCGTTCATCCTGGTTCTAACTACTGGGAATAATTAATTTTATTACTTTATTTATTTTATTACACAACATATTGCCAGTCACCATATGGCAGCTAGGTAGTTAACAATAAAGAAGAGGAGGCAGACAGGAGTAAGATTAGAGGGGAAAAAAAGAGGAGAGAAGGTAAGGTAGTCAGGCAGACAGCAGGAAAATGAACAGGGAAATGCCTGATTGAAAAGCCAGGATTTGAGACGCTTTTTAAAGGCAGGGTAAAAGGATTCTGATTTAATGTAGTGGGGCAGTGTTTTCCAATGTTTGGGGCCAGCATAGGCAAAGGGGAAGACAAGTGGAGGAGAGATTGTTGAGAGGATCGAAGGGAATGGGAAGGGGAGTAGGGAATAAGCAGCTTGAAAATGTAACCAGGGGCTGCTGGCTGAAGACCCTTGTAGACCAGTAGGAGCAATTTATAAAAGACGCAATAAGAGATGGGAAGCCGGTGCTCTTGCTTGATCCGGGGTGTAATGTGATCAAATTTTTGAGCATTATGAGAAGCTTAACAGCTGTAGATTGTACAAGTTGCATGTGTTTAAGAGAGGTTAAAGGCAAGCTAGAGAGCAACGTGTGAGGCTTTCTTTCCAACCAAAGCTTTTACCACATTCAGAACATGTAAATTGATTCTTTGGTGGACTGTGAGGCTGTCCTCAATGACCCTTTTAAAACATTTACTATATGTAATTGTTTTAACTTCTGAATGGATTCTATGGTTCATTGCTAGACTAATCTACCAGAGAATCCATGCTGCAGTGACCTGAGTGTGGTAAATGCTTTAGGCAGAAGTCAGACCTCACAATCAACAAGAAAATCCACAATAGAGTGAAACCATTTACATGTTCTGAGTGTGGTAAAAGCTTTGGTTGGAAAGAAAGCCTCACATGCCATCAGAGAGGGCACACAAGGATGAAATCATTTAAATGCACTGAGGAAGTAAAAACTTCAGTTGCGTTGGAACAGGTAATTAGGGAATGTACACTTTTGCTATGAAGTATGGAAAAATAGCACTCTGGTATTTAGATATATATAATGAGACCTCCTAATTATCTATAGATCTGAATTCAAAGCCCAAATCTACTGATAAACAATAGACTCAAGGGTCAGATGTTATAAAAAATAGAAAGCTTGGCATCAGGTAGAATAATGGAAAAGTGACATCCCAAGAAAGCAATAGGGCACCCTAAGGGGCACTGCAGTGGACTTCGTAAAATGCTCCCAGGTACACAACTCACCATTGCTCCCTTACCTTGTCTGCTAAGCCCCCCCAAACCCACACAAAACCCACTATCCCCAACTGCACACCACTACCATAGCCCTTACGGGTGAAGGGGGCACCTATATGTGGGTACAGTGGGTTTCTGGTGAGTTTTGGAGGGTTCCTCCACAAGTGTAACAGGACTGATTTTATAGCAGTTTGAACTTTGTTATCCTCTATGAATGCTTTCCTATGACTCAAACTTTTCTTATGGTCTGTATCCTAATGGCTTGATTTTGTGCGTTTTGTATTTGAATGTTTTTTGTTCGAAAATGGGCTGAAAAACAAAAAGTTCAAATCACAAAATGTTTTTCAAAACAGTATTTTCAAAAGAAAAATACTTTTTTTGTTGTTGTTGAAAAGTACCTTCTTTCCTGTTCAGAATTTGGATGTTTTGTGTAAAATGTCCAAATTCAGATTTAGACGTCATATTGAAAATGCTCCTCTCTATCAACTTAAATATACATACAACAAATTAATCAGTAAACAAGTCAACCAGGAAATTTTTATAACTCAGGTCAACTACTATACAGAAGGCAATAAAAGCAGTAAACTTCTAGCTAACTACCTTAAACCGGAAAAAAACTAAAGTTCGAATATCCATAATCAACAGACAAAACAATGATATAGTCACTTCCATAACAGATATTTCTAATGTCTTCCACAAATTCTACTCCACCTTATATTAATCGGAGTCTACATCAAGGGCAACCATGATTGAACAATTTCTTGCTTCTATATCTCAGCCTAAATAGAAAGAAACAGATAATAATATCTTATCCAAAACAATAGCTAAGGATGAAATCCTAATTGCTTTAAAAGAACTTTAAAAGAACTTCCATCCAACAAATCTCCAGGTCCAGAGAGACTACCAGTAGAATTCTATAAATTATTGAATTCTATATTGATGACACATTTTAAAACATTATTCAATTACTAGTAAAAAACGCCCGTTTCTGACACAAATGAAACGGGCGCTAGCAAAGTTTTTCCTTGGAGTGTGTATATTTGAGACAGTGTATGTGAGAGTGACTGTTTGTGAGAGAGAGAGTGAATGTGCGAGTGTGTGTGTGTGTGAGAGAGAGAGTGAGTCTGGGTGCGAGTGTGTGTGTGTGAGAATAAGAGTGTGTGCAAGTGCGTATGTGAGACAGTGTGAGAGAGAGTGTGTGTTTCACACAGATACAGTGTGTGCGAGAGAGAGAGTGTGTGTGACACAGACTCTCTGTGAGACTGAGTGTATGAGACCAAGAGAGTGTGTGAGTGATACAGTGTGAGACATAGAGTGTGTGAGAGACAGTCCAGTTTATAATCGAACGAGAAAAACGCCCAAGTTCCGACCTAAATCGGGAGATGGGCGTTTATCTCACAAAAACGATTAAAGCGGTATAATCGAAAGCCGATTTTGGACGTTTTCAACTGCACTCCGTCGCGGATGCGGACAAAGTTGATGGGGGCGTGTCAGAGGTGTGGCGAAGGCGGAACTGGGGCGTGGTTATCTGCCGAACAGAGATGGGCGCATTTCACAGATAATGGGACAAAAGTATGCGTTTGTAGCTAGAATTTAGGGCACTTTTCCTGGACCCTGTTTTTTCACGAATAAGGCCCCAAAAAGTGCCCTAAATGACCAGATGACCACTGGAGGGAATCGGGGATGACCTCCCCTGACTCCCCCAGTGGTCATAAACCCCCTCCCACCACAAAAAATGATGTTTCACAACTTTTTATTTTGACCCTCAAATGTCATACCCACCTCCCTGGCAGCAGTATGCAGGTCCCTGGAGCAGTTGTTAGGGGGTGCAGTGGACTTCAGGCAGGTGGACCCAGGCCCATCCCCCCCCTACCTGTTACAATTGTGCTGCTTAATGCTTAGTCGTCCAACCCCCCCCCGAACCCACTGTACCCACATGTAGGTGCCCCCCTTCACTCCTTAGGGCTATAGTAATGGTGTAGACTTGTGGGCAGTGGGTTTTGATGGGGATTTGGGGGGCTCTACACACAAGGGAAGGGTGCTATGCACCTGGGAGCTCTTTTACCTTTTGTTCTGTTTTTGTAAAAGTGCCCCCTAGGGTGCCTGGTTGGTGTCCTGGCATGTTAGGGGGACCAGTGCACTACGACTCCTGGCCCCTCCCACGAACAAATGCCTTGGATTTATTCGTTTTTGAGCTGGGCGATTTCATTGTCCATTATCGCTGAAAAGCAAAAACGCCCAGCTCACAACTTGGCGAATAAAACATGGACGTCTAATTGTTTCGAAAATACGCTTGGGTCCGCCCCTTCACGGACCCGTTCTCGGAGATAAACGCCCATGGAGATAGGCGTTTCTGTTCGATTATGCCCCTCAGTGTGTGAGAGTGAGAGAGAGAGAGAGAGAGTTTGTGTGACAGAGATACCTCCCTCCCTCTCTCTGGTGTCAGGCCCCCCCCCCCTCTCTGGTGTCTGAGCGTTACTGTGCAAATGAAACGGGCGCTAGCAAAGTTTTTCCTTGGAGTGTGTATGTTTGAGACAGTGTATGTGAGAGTGACTGTTTGTGAGAGAGAGAGAGTGAATGTGCGAGTGTGTGTGTGTGTGAGAGAGAGAGTGAGTCTGGGTACGAGTGTGCATGTGTGAGAATAAGAGTGTGTGCAAGTGCGTATGTGAGACAGTGTGAGAGAGAGTGTGTGTTTCACACAGATACAGTGTGTGCGAGAGAGAGAGTGTGTGTGACACAGACTCTCTGTGAGACTGAGTGTATGAGACCAAGAGAGTGTGTGAGTGATACAGTGTGAGACATAGAGTGTGTGAGAGACAGTGTGTGAGAGTGAGAGAGAGAGAGAGAGAGAGTGTGTGTGACAGAGATACCTCCCTCCCTCTCTCTGGTGTCAGGCCCTCCCCCTCTCTGGTGTCTGAGCGTTACTGTGCAGGACGCATAGCTCTGGCTGTGCTTCAAGGAACTGACCAATCCTATTTAATAGAATGCACCTCCAACATTCTGAAGCCGAGAAACCTAGTGTGGTTGGTCACTTCTGCTTGTGACGAACCCGGAAGTACGTGATGTCAATTCAGGAGATGGATACAGAGAGCAGGAAGGCCTCAGCCATGCAGTCAGCTTCAGAATGTTGGAGGTGTGTTTTATCATATAGGATTTAACTCCCGAACATTCACCAAAAGCCGTTTTTCAGATGCTATAATAACTGTACTTCCAAAACTCAATAGAGACATTCAATTAGTACAAACTTATAGGACCATCTCCATACTCAACATAGACTATAAAATATATGTGAAAATCCTTGCATTCTGAATAAACAAAATTATACCACCTCATCAAGTTGGTTTCATGCCAAGGAGATTAATTACAGACAACTCCATATTATTTTTCCATCTTTTTACAAATAGCCAAAACCGAAGATCACCCTGTTAATGCACTCTCGCTCGATGCTGAAAAAGCCTTTGACAGGGTGGAATGGCACTACCTTTTTAAAGTCTTACAATGGTTTGGTGCACAAACAGATTTAATCAAAAAAATTAAAATTCTATACACAAATCCAACTGCCCATATATTAGACAATAATCATTTATATTGAGGCATCAGACAAGGGTGCCCCCTATCCCCATATTTATTTAATATAATGCTAGAACCTCTAATCCTAGCCATCCACAATGCAACTACAATTTCTGGATTATCTTATAACTCTGGAATCTACAAAGTTATGGCACACTCAGATGACATCCTACTCTGCATATCCATTTCTGTATCCTCTCTTCCTCAGCTTTTCTCCTTAATAAATACATTTTCCTCCTTCTCAGGTTATAAAATAAATCAAACCAAAACTGAAAGTCCTCCCACTAAATGTACAAGCTACATCATGTTGGATTATTTGTAGTAAATAATTAGCAGATTTTAGTACACACAGCTTCAGCTTTAGAAATGTTAATTTCTTTCTTCATCTCTCTCTCATTCACCCCAGAATAATTCACTGCTGAGTCACTTTAAAGTTGAAGTAACAAAACATCTGTTTACTCACAGTTTGTAGTTAGATTATAATCAGACAGGCTTATATATACATATTACTATACATTTGTATTATCAGCTCCTTCCATGTGCTTAGATGGTAATGGATGCTCACACCACCATAGATCCTCTCAGGTTAGGAGAGAACATGAGCTCCATGTGCTCCATGTGCTGCATCTGCTGCATCTAACCCCCACAGGAAGTTGCATAGCTGTGTGACCTCTCTAAGTAATTCACATCAGAGGTCACAGAGTAATCACAGAGAAATAATAGGTGACAGGCAATGCATGCAAAATACAATACATTCCAACAAACCCCTTCTCATGCATAACTGTCATGCAATTATTTATTCATACAAAGTCCAAGCTTTATAAGAAGATTCACAAAATGTTCTCTGGGTAACGGTTTGGTCATGATGTCAGCTGTCATCTCACTGGTGTGACAATAGTGTAGACTGATGACCCCTTCTTTTGCCAACTCTCGCACGTTGTGGTATTTCGTTGCGATGTGCTTGGTGCGTGACTGAACCTTGTCATTCTGTGACAGTCGGATGCAGCTCTGATTATCTTCCATTATCTGGATTGGTCTCTTTTCAGCTATTCCGAAATCCAGCAAAAGTTTTTCAATCCACATCAGTTCTCTGCACGCTTCCGATACAGCCACATATTCAGCTTCTGTAGAAGACAAACTCACAATACTTTGTTTATGACTGGCCCATGAAATTTGTACATTTCCATACATAAACACATATCCACTTGTGGATTTATAATCAGAATGATCCCCTGCCCAATCTGAATCACAGTAACATATTAGTTTTGGATTACTATTGGCTGAAATCTTTAATTTACAATCAATGGTACCCTTTAAATACCTTACCATCCTTTTAACTGCAGTCCAATCTGATTTGGTAGGTGAGCTGACCCTTCTGCTCAAAATTCCTACTGCATTTGCTATATCAGCCCTGTAGGTGGTAGCTAGATATAAAAGCTTACCTATGGCTGATCTATATTGGATGTTATCTGGTAAAGGTTCTCTTACTGTTTCATCCTTCAGAAAATCAGTGATCATGGGAGTGCTTACAACTTGGGCATCTTGCATACCTAAACTTTCAATAAGCTCATTTATTTTCTGCTTCTGGCTTAGAAGATAAGAACCATCATTTTGTTTCTCAATTTCTATACCAAGATAGTATGACACATTACCAAGTTCTTTTATCTCAACATTCTGGTTTAAACACTTTACAATGTCCTTGTACTCTTGCTCACTTTTGCTTGCAATGAGCAGATCATCAACAAAAGCTAAAATGTATGCATATTGTCCATTTGTGCACCTAGTGTACAAGCATTTATCTGCTTCACCTTGCTTAAATCCTAAATTTGTCAATATTTCATGCAATTTTTCATTCCAACATTCTGCACTTTGCTTTAATCCCCAAAGACCTTTGTTTAATTTACACACTAGCTGTCTTTGTTTTGTATTTATGAAACCTGTTGGTTGTTCCATGTACAAGTCTTCAGTTATATCTCCGTGAAGAAACGCTGTTTTCACATCAATGTGGTTGACTTGCATGCCTTTTGAGACTGCAATGCTCAGAAGTGTTCTGATTGTCGTGTGTTTCACTACAGGTGCAAACACTTCATCAAAATCTTCTCCATATTTTTGAAGATATCCCTTTGCCACTAATCTGGCTTTATACCTTTCCACTTTTCCTTGTGCATTCCTTTTTAACTTGAATACCCATTTGCATCCTATAGCTTTCTTGCCAGGAGGTAATTTTGTAAGAATCCAAGTATTATTTTTATCCAATGCATCAATTTCTTCTTGTGCAGCTTTATGCCATTCAGCAGCTTCTTCTGCTGGCATTTTCTCAATCTCATCCCATGTTAAGGGCTCTTGAGCTTCTGCTGACTTTGTTAGGTAAGACAGTCTTGGGGGTGGAACACCTTTGTTTTCCCTGGATGAGCGTCTGACGACAGGTTGGTCTGACCTTTCCGCATCCTCAAAATCTGAGAGTCCTTCTCCAATTGATTCCCCTTCTCCAACTGTACTGTCTTCTTCAATGATCCTTTCTGTGTCTGCTTCCTCTGCCTGTTCCTCGTTAGATACAGGTGAGTTGCTTTCAGACATCTGCCTTGGTATGGCATTTATATACACTGGCATGTCTATTATGGTTCTAGTTTCATATTCTGGATGATAAGGCTCATCTGGGATAATCCAGCCTTTATCAACCCTTTTGTTTTCATCAAAATATGTAACTTGTCTTATGCCAACAATGCCAGTTTTCAGATTCAAAATTCTATATCCTTTGTGTCCTGGAGCATAGCCAACTAAAATGCCCCTTTCTGTTGTGGAATCCAGCTTATGCCTTCTTTGCTTTGGTTCATGAGCATATGCTGTACTTCCAAATGTTCTTATGTGTGACAGGTTTGGCTTCCTACCATGCCATGTCTCATGTGGTGTGCGCTCAGCGCCTTTAGTTGGCATTCTGTTTTGTAGGTACACTGCTGTGAGAATGGCTTCCCCCCATAGTCTTTTAGGGAGATTGCTATCTGACAGCATACATCTGGTCATTTCCACAAGTGACCTAAATTTTCTCTCTGCAACAGAATTTTGCTCTGGTGTATAAGCTACTGTTGTGATATGTTGAATGCCTTCTTGTTCTAGAAATGTGCGCATGCTTTGTGAAGTGAACTCACCACCATTGTCGGTCTGAAGAACCTTTGGTTTTCTTTCAAATTTATTGCTCACCATGGCTACGTATTTCTTCAGCATGTCTGTGACTTGACTTTTTTCTTTCAGCAAATAGGCCACACAATATCTAGAGAAATCATCCAAGAATATTAGCACAAATCTGTTATTTCCCAATGATGGGATATTAAACGGTCCACATAAGTCACTGTGTATTAAGTCCAGTACTTTATTACTCCTATTTCCTGTGTATGCAGGAAATGAGGGTCTCACACCTTTTTGAGTAACACAGTCTATGCATTTCTCCATTTTACCAGCATCTGCACTTATCTGAATGCCGGTGGCCAGTTGCTTACTGTAAAGATCCTGGATCACCTTAAAATCACGATGTCCCAGGCGGCGGTGCCAGATTTCCGGACTACATTTACCATCATTCTTCCTTACTTGCGCCATATGTGAGGCTTCACCTGAAATGCTCAGTTTATAAACATCATTATGCATAAAAGCTTCAGCATACACTTCATCATTTTTAGAGATTGTGCACTTACTGTTTTCAAAATGAATCACAAATCCCTTCTTATCTAATGTAGATACACTAAGCATATTGCAAACTGCTTGGGGAATATACAAGACATCACTTACAGGAATTTCTTTAACTTCATTAGACACTTTGCATTTTAAGAATCCAATACCTTTTGCTTGGATCTTAGCAGTCCCTGCGTTTGCAGTTTTAAGAATACCTTCCTCTGGACACATTTCCTGAAAGAAATCCTTACAATTGGTTAAATGGCATGTGCTCCCTGAATCCAAAATCCAAGTACTTTCATTTGAATTATTATTTACCATAGTCAAAGATTTTTCTGCCATTAGAAAGCCCTTGTGTTTATCTTTGTCCTTCATACATTTCCTGGTTTGAAAATTCTTTAGTTCCATTGGCTTAGGTGAGCTAGAGGGAGTGTTTTGTGTTTCCTTACACCATTTAGATACATGTCCCTCCTTTCCACATGAGTAGCAAATCAGCTTGCCCTTGGGTGGAGTTTTCCCATAGCTCCGCCTTCCTCTGTTCTTTGCCAAGAAATTTGTTTCATTTCTCTCTGACTGACTTTGAGAACACATCTCCTCAGAATCATTTATTATGCATTCCTGCCTTAGTTTTGATGTTGCCTGTTCAAAAGATTGCCCTTCAATGGCCTCATTTACAGACCTAAAAACATCAAACTTCTTTGATAGTGAGGTAAAAAGAAATGCTCTTTTCAATGCATCACACATGGGAATTCCAGAAAGTTCTAGCTTTTGAAATGAAGACATAAGATACATAATGTGATCATTACATTTACTTTTATCCCTTAATTTGGTTTCATTCAACTCTGCCAACCAAATTGGTTGCTGCTTTGCATATGTAGTTGCATACATAGTTCTCAGTTTATATAAAATGTCCTTTGGTGTATCTTTTCCCTCCACTAATATGGCTTGTTTCTCTGAGAGAGCTTCCAAAAGCATGCACTTCACATAATAGTTTGCATTGTCCCATTCAGCCATATTTTCAGCTGTTCTGTCTTGATCTAAGCATATATTTAATCTTTTTGCTCGAAGGAGACATATGAATCTTAGTTCCCAATGCCGATAATTAAACTCAGTTAATTTAGGCACCTTGAGAGAATAGAAAAATGGTGAATTTCTTCCCTCAGCCATTTTCTTAGCCTTCTGTCTGCTGTGTGGGGGGAGAGAGAGACAGACTGAATCTTTCCTTTAAAACTTAAGAGAAAAATGTGGCCTTTTTTTCTGCCTGGTAATATTTCTCTTCTTTTTCAATTCCTGGCCCTGGGCCCATAACCCTTTTGTTGGATTATTTGTAGTAAATAATTAGCAGATTTTAGTACACACAGCTTCAGCTTTAGAAATGTTAATTTCTTTCTTCATCTCTCTCTCATTCACCCCAGAATAATTCACTGCTGAGTCACTTTAAAGTTGAAGTAACAAAACATCTGTTTACTCACAGTTTGTAGTTAGATTATAATCAGACAGGCTTATATATACATATTACTATACATTTGTATTATCAGCTCCTTCCATGTGCTTAGATGGTAATGGATGCTCACACCACCATAGATCCTCTCAGGTTAGGAGAGAACATGAGCTCCATGTGCTCCATGTGCTGCATCTGCTGCATCTAACCCCCACAGGAAGTTGCATAGCTGTGTGACCTCTCTAAGTAATTCACATCAGAGGTCACAGAGTAATCACAGAGAAATAATAGGTGACAGGCAATGCATGCAAAATACAATACATTCCAACACATCAGACTCGATCCAACCATATGATTTGGTATGGACCCCTTCCAAGCTCAAATATTTAGGTATAGAGCTTTTCAATACACTGCCTGAAACTTTTCATCACAATGGAAACAGAACCATACATTCCCTCAAACAATTAATATCATCATGGCATCCACTTCATTTATCCTGGTGAGGTAGACTAGAAGCCCTTAAAATAATGGTCTCCCCTAATTAAACTATATTTTAATCCTGATTCCAATCATTTTTTCCAAATCCTTTTGCACACAGGTCAAAAAGCAATTAGTTTCTTTCCTTTGGAAATCGATACCTCCCAAAATCTCACTTATTAAACTTAAAGCCCCTGAAGACTTTTTTTCCTGATTTTGTTATTGTATCATAAATCTTTCATAGCCTAACAGGGCTGTTATTGGCTCCATACACAATCCACATACTTCAAGTAAAGCATTCCCTTCTCAACCTAATTCCTAAACAATTTTTATTATCTGCAATACCATCTATGTCACAAAAAGAAAACCCCATTCTCCTCAGCACCCAATCCACTTTATTAGAACTGGATAAACCTCTCGAATATCCCACTTGTAATACAACTCAAGTTTCACTATGGAATAATTCCAACATTAAAATACATAAAAATAAATGTTTTTGGAAACTGGTCTGACAGAAGTATTTGGACTATCCAAATAGTACTAAACTCCTTTCCTTTCAGCAGCTACAGGACAAATACTCATTTCTTTAAAAGTCTGCAACTTAAAAATGCTATCCAAGTATCCAGTCTCTTATGCACTATTATTCCTGTGGAACCATCAATAAACAAATCAACCCAACTATTGTTCTCAAGTGGACACATAGCATCAAATATATACAAACTACTCTTGACAAGCTATTACAAGTCAACATCTGTTCTAAGATCTTCTTGGGAATCGGATACATCTTATAAGATACCTAAATCTAAACATTATAAACAATGGTATACTCTCATGTGTCCTTTACCTGCGGCCAACTTTTTACAATCTATGTTGTTCCTATATCCTATTATCAGAATCTAATCTATTATTCTGGCACTGTAAATCTCAAATTGGAACTTTTACTTCATGTTCTGTATGAATGTTCTCATATCTATAATTTTTGGGCAGAAATATGGTCTACTATAACCAAAATTCTCAACTTCAATGTTCCATTTTCTCCACAACTTATCGCATTTAAATCAAGTGCACTAAAACAAGATCTCTTAGATCATCATAAAACTTTCTTGGATTTTCTAATAGCAATAGGTCAACACATGACCCTAAGCAATTGGGAAGATTCCTCTAAACTCAACATTCATTTTTGCTGGTACTCAGTCTTAGGATATCATAAGTTAGAAATGGCACCTACAGTTGCAGTCGGATCGCTCCTCAAGAAAGGCAAAATATGGCATCCCCTAGAGGATTATCTACAAGCTTTCAGGCTTATTTTCGAAAGAGAAGGATGCCCATCTTTCGACACAAATCGAAAGATGGGCGTCCTTCTCACAGGGTCGCCCAAATCGGCATGATCGAAAGCCGATTGTGGGTGTCCTCAACTGCTTTCCATCACGGGGATGACCACTTTCCATCACGGGGACGACCAAAGTTCACGGGGGCATTTCGGAGGTGTAACAAAGGTAGGACTGGGGCATGCCTAACACATGGACGTCCTTGACCAATAATGGAAAAAAGAAGGGCATCCCTGACGAACACTTAGACGACTTTACCTGGTCCTTTTTTTCTTACGACCAAGCCACAAAAATGTGCCCTAAATGACCAGATGACCACCAGAGGGAATCGGGGATGACCTCCCCTTATTTTGATTATGCCCCTCTTTGTATTTTTTCTTTTTTAATGAATACCATGATGCTAGACTGTTGTTACTCCATAATAAAAACTTCATGGGAAAAAAAGAACAGTTGACTATAATGCAATTAGCATTGTGTCTGTACTGTGAAACCTCCTGAACTCGTGTCGAGATGATAATAGTCTTATTGCTGAATAAATTCTGAAAGCTGAGAAGCCACAAGAAACACAATAAGCTTAGTTAAAAAGGAGCGCTTCAGATCAGTCTAAAACTTTGATGTTTGTGATAAGTCCAGTCTTCTGGCTTTCGGAATAGGTGTCAGAACAATATCCCCAAATGAAGAGGAAAACCAACCAGATTGCATGATGTTATTAGACTATAGGGCTCATTTTCAAAGCACTTAGACTTACAAAGTTATACACCACCTGATATTTAGCACTATTTAACTGGTCAGAATGGACGCTGACCAGTTAAATAGCGCGTAACCGGCTATCCGCAGATATTCAGTGTTGAATAACCAGCTATCCTCTGCTGAATATCCACGGTTAGCGGATGACGAATAACTGGTTATATCATGCAATATAACTAGCTATCTGCCAATTTTTAAACCAGGTTTGGCAGTCATTTTTAACCATGTCAAACCCTGGCATATCTTTGGCCGGTTTAAAGATAACCAGATACGCCTGAATATTGACATAACTGGTTATCTTCAAGCCACACGAAAAAAACCCAGATATTCAATGCCGGTCACCAGAAATGGCCCTGCATTGAATATCAATGTTTAGCACGAACCACAGAAGGCAGACCCGCTATCTCCCGCAGTCTGAATATTTGGGCTTCTTTTAGAAAGCTGCACTAGCAATTCCTATGTTGCAAATGAGAGGAAGCCCGTAGGAATCTAATGAGCTTCCTCTCATTAACCACGCAGGAATCACTAGTGCAGCATTGTAAAAGAAACCCTTTGTAAGTCTAAGTGCTTTGAAAATACGCCTTGAATTTAACCAAGCCTCAACAAATCCTGGTGGGTTTGCCAAAAGGTATGCTGGGTACTCATCTGAAAAAAACAAGGAGATTTAGAGAGGTTTTAAAAAAAAAAAAAATCAAAGGACGTATATCAATACTTGTAACAGTATGGAATGATGCCAGCATCTGTCTCCCAGGATAGCAGAACGTAACGTATCACTTATTATTCCAGAAGTCACATAAAAGGAATAGTGGGATACAGCAATGGGCTGAGAACCAGAGAAACCAAGGTTCATACTCCAGTGAAGCTCCTTGTAATGCTTGTTAAGTCGCTTAGGGCCCCTTTTACTAAGTCGCATAGGCGCTTATGCACGCCCAACGTGCGCCAAAATGGAGTTACCACCCAACTACCGCATGGCTCTTGCGATAATTTCATTTTTGGTGCTCGTCGGATACACGTGTCTGAAAAATATTTAAGTACATAAGCACCGCCATACTGGGAAAAGACCAAGGGTCCATCAAGTCCAGCATCCTGTTTCCGACAGTGGCCAATCCAGGCTTCAAGAACCTGGCAATCCCCCCCCCCCCAAATAAATTAATAATGTTCAATGGACTTTTCCCTCAGGCATCTGTCCAAACCCCCTTTAAATTCCGTAAGGCCAGTTGCTGTCACTACATTCTCTGGCAACGAGTTCCAGAGTCTAACTACATGCTGAGTAAAGAAAAACTTTCTCCTATTTGTTTTCAATCTACCATATTCTAGCTTCATCTTGTGTCCCCTGGTTTTGTTGTTGTTTGAAAGTGTAAACAAATGCTTCACATCTGCCCGCTCTACTCCGCTCATTATCTTGCAGACTTCTATCATATCACCCCTCAGCCGCCTTTTCTCCAAGCTGAAGAGCCCTAACCTTCTCAGCCTTTCCTCATAGGGAAGTCGTTCCATTCCCTTTCTTTCTTTCTTTAGAGCACTTATACCCCACCTTTCCCCATAGAATGCAGGCTCAAGGTGGCTTACAAGAGATTGGAAAGGCTAACGCCAAACCAGAAAAAATATACATATAATAGTTAAACAGAGAAATAGAGGGGAGAAAAAGAAAAAAAGAGGAGAGATAAAAAAAATGTCGCCCTTCTCTGCACCTTCTCTAATTCTTTTATATCTTTTTTGAGATGCGGCGACCAGAATTTTATTTTCTGGCACTCGTATCAGTGGCATCTGACGCGCATAGGTCATTACCACCCAAATTCTTTACCACTACGTCTATGGCTGGCGGTAAGGTCTCAGACCCAAAATGGGTGCATGGCAATTTTGATTTTGCCGCACGTCCATTTTCGGCAAAAAAAGAGGGCTTTTTTACAGGTGCGCTGAAAAGTGATTCTGCATGTACCGAAAACCCATGCCTACAATACTGCAGGCGATTTTTCAGCGCGCCTTTGTAAAAGGATCTCTTAAAGGGGGGTCTTTTACTAAAGCTTAGCTCGAGTAATCTGCAGCAGGGCCCATTTTATTCCTACGGGCCCTGCAGCAGATAACTCGAGCTAAGCTTTAGTAAAAGACCCCTTTAGGTTGTGAGCCCTCTGAGGGGTAGGGAAATACCTCCTATGTCCAAGCTACTAATAAAAATGTATGACCTAAATCCAAATATGTAAGAGGAAACACAGCATGTTGTTGAGCAAAACCTTTTTTTTTTGTTTTTTGTATCAGCATATGAGATTTTTACATGCACTTCTGGGCCTATTCCTATGATCCTTTCTCTAAGGCTGAAATCTTTTGCCATCTGGCTGTACTTGAAGTGCAGCCCTTCATGTCAGTAAAAAGAGACGCTGTAACACAGAGTTCCTAAACTTGAAAAGTATGAGGCTGTCACAAGAGACTCTTTTAATTATGTCAAAACTATACCAGTGCTTCTCAACTCTCCTTACTTTGGTTCTGGTTTACTGTCATTTGGCAGGGACCGCCCAATTCTAGGAATTAACAGATTTTTTTTCACCCTTATTATATTGTAACTCCTACCCTAGGCCTGGCTTCTGATGAAGGGACTCACAATCAGTAAAGAGTCCAGTCATAGGCAGTCGGTGGCCCAACTGTTTGGGGAGGCTAAAGGGGGCGGGGTTAGGGGTGGGGCCAGGGGTGGAGCTTAAAGCCATAATTGTCTGATAACACACAGAAAAAAATAAAAAAATAAATAAAAAATAAAGAATAAAGTGGTTGCTCAAAGCATATTCTAAGCACAATCGCTCAACTGCAAAACACTATGCACCACTTTGTGCAAAAACACACTCAGAACCTTACTGTACCATAAATATTACACTGGGCAGAACCTAATACACCAATATACCACCCATACGGAAAATGCAGACCGTCAACAATATGAAACAAGGGATCATATCATCACAATTCTCATGAAGAGCCACAAAACACCCTAATTCATGTTTAATGTGGGATAAAATGCCATAAATAAGTAAATAAATATAAACTTTTAATGTTGAGCACCTGATTCTCAAAGTGGACATATTCCAAACACTATAATGAAAATAAAATGATCTTTTCTACCTTTGTTGTCTGGTTGTCCGATTCTGCTGCTATCTGTTCTCAGTGCAGGTCAGGAAGTCATCCTCCTTAAATATCTCCCTGGCAGCCCAGCCAACCCCCCCCCCCCCCCCCCCCCCGCTCTCCCAGCAGTAAGGTAACACAAACTATAAACCAATTTCTACAATTGGTTACACAAGGCTAGCGGGCTTTCACTGCAGCTCCTGCTGTGAGGATGGAGGTAAATCAACAATTTAAACCTCTCAGAGCACAGCAGGGGAGGCTTAGCCTGTCCAAGCCTCTTATACCGGGCGCCTATGAGTCTAGTCATTCACCAAAACCCCCAGTGTGGATCTTCTGTTGGGGGGGGGGGGGGGTAAGGATTAACTTGAGGAGCCCAGGCATTTAAAACTTTCACTGTAATATTTCTTCAGCATACATAATTTGACAATTTGTGCATTTTTTCTTCTAATTATCAATTGTTTGAAACTAAAGTTATAAATCACTGAATCTGAAGTATTTTTCTTTCCCTTGTGATTTTCTTTCTGGCTTTTGGGGCAGCCCCTTTGTAGCAAGAGCCACAGACATGTGTGCTCTATGACTTTAGAGAGGAATATTCTGGCGTCATTGCTCCTAGGTTGAACCCAGTTTACGCAGGCATGCCAAGTCACACGTATTAGGCATGTGACAAACACATATGGGCCCCTTCTCCAGCTCACAAGCCTAGGTGCCCTCCTCTCACACACTGGTGCACCCTGATCCCCATCCCTGCATTCTGGCATCTCTCTACCCTTCTTTTTTTTCTTGCTCCCCTCCCATGACCTGGCATCTCTTACACTCTCCACCCCCCTTGCCCACCATTCCTTAAGCTTGCCATAATTCACCATCATCAGCAGTATTGAAGAGAGGCTACCATGGGGCATTATGGACCTTCCCTCTGCCATGTCCCTCCTCCTCCTCTGACACAACTGCCTGTTTAAGAACAGCAGGCAACAGCATGTCTTCAACACTGATGCTGCCAGCAAATTTGGGCAAGTTTAAAGGGCAGTCATCTGGTAAGGGAGAGGAAGGGAAGGAAGGGATACTGGAACTGGAAGGGGTTGAGAGGAAGAGATATTGGGACCTGTGGGGGATAGAAAAATAGAGAGAGAGAAAGAGAGAGACTGGACCCATGGAGAAGAGAGTGTGCAAAAGCAAGGGGGACATGGGCCTAGGAGGAGCATTTTATTTATTTATTTATTTATTTATTTATTGCATTTGTATCCCACATTTTCCCACCTATTTGCAGGCTCAATGTGGCTTACATAGTTTAGTTATGACATTGTCAATCCAGGATATCAGATACAATTAGTAATGTGTAGAGATTAAGTAAGCGGAAGAAGAAGGAAGTGATTGGGCGGGTAAGTTTAGAAGGTGGACTTTCATAACTGGATGGATTGGTGAGGTGGGTTGTTGGGGTTATAGGTTCTCTTTGTAGGCCTTGTTGAAGAAATATGTCTTCAGAGATTTGCGAAAGTTAGTTATTTCTTCAATTGTTTTCAGGTCTGTGGGTAATGCATTCCATAACTGCGTGCTCATGTAAGAGAAGGTAGTGGCATACACCAGCTTGTATTTTAGACCTTTACAGCTGGGGAAGTGCAGATTGAGAAATTTGCGGGACGATTTTGTGACATTTTAACATGTAGATTGGTGCATCTGCGTGAATGATTTTGTGTAAAATTGTGCAGATCTTGAACGCAATGCATTCCTTAAGTGGGAGCCAGTGAAGTTTCTCTCTTAGGGGTTTTGCACTTTCATATTTAGTTTTTCCAAATATGAGTCTGGCGGCAGTATTCTGGGCTGTTTGGAGTTTTTTTATAGTCTGTTCTTTGCAGCCAGCATACTGTGCATTGCAGTAATCCAGGTGGCATATTACCATTGACTGTACCAGGGTTCGGAAGACGTGTCTCGGGAAGAAAGGTTTTACTCTTTTGAGTTTCCACATGGAGTGGAACATCTTTTTTGTCGTGTTCTTCACGAGGGTATCGAAAGTGAGGTTTCGATCAATGGTAACTCCAAGAATTTTCAAGTTTTGTGAGACCGGAAGAGAACAGTATGGTGTGTTTATGGTGAAGATGTTTTTTGTATTATGTTGTGAGGTGAGTACAAGACATTGTGTTTTTTCTGTGTTAAGTTTTAGTTGGAATGCATCCACCCAGGTGTGCATGATGTGGAAGCTTTGGTTGATCTCGTTGGTGATTTCATTTAGATCATGTTTGAATGGGATGTAAATTGTGACATCGTCTGCATATATGTAAGGGTTGAGGTTTTGATTGGCTAGGAGTTTGGCTAAAGGTATCATCATTAGGTTGAATAAGGTTGGTGAGAGGGGGGATCCTTGGGGGACTGCACATTCAGGTGTCCATGGGGGTGATCTATCCGCGTTCGTTGTTACTTGGTATGATCTTGTGGTCAGGAATCCTTTGAACCATTTGAGAACTGTACCTCCTATTGCAAAGTATTCTAGTATATGTAATAGTATTCCATGGTTAACCATGTCAAAGGCACTGGACATGTCAAATTGTAGGAGGAGTATGTTGTTACCAGTTGCAATTGCTTGTTTGAATGAGTTCATTGCGGACACTAAAACCGTTTCAGTGCTGTGATGGGCAAGTTTGGGCATGTCAGGCTAGGGACTGCCGAGCGACACAGCTGGGCCCAGGGCAGGACTGCCCCTCCCCACCTGAACCACCGCCATGCTTCGCCCCTCCCCCCACTCGGGCCACCCCCCCACATTGGTGCCACCTTCGCACTTTCCTGTCATTGTGTCCAAGGAGGTACTCCCTTGCCTGTGTCTGACTGCTCCTCCGGTCAGTCTGTCATCTCCTGCTCCTGTGTGTCATGATTGCATTAACACACAGTCAAGGCATAGCCTAGTGGTTAATGCAGCAGACTTTGAGCCTGGGGAGCTGGGTTTGATTCCCACTGCAGCTCTTTGTGATGCGGGGCAAGTCACTTAACCCTCTATCGCTCCAGGTACAACTAAGTACCATGCAGCCATGCAGCGTAGGGCATTTACCGCCACTCATTGTGGTGTGGGTAAGGGTTCCTGCAGAAACAGCATTTACTGCCACTCATTGTGGTGTGGGTAAGGGCTGCTGCAGAAACCCAGTGATAACTGGGCAGCGCGCAGCGATGTCCGATTATCACTGGGTTAACGCTGCACTATTGAAAAATAATCCAGCAAGCCAGAAATGGCGTGCACTGGAGCCAGAACTACCACCAGCGGCTACGTTGGGCCGGTGGTAGTTCTGGAATAGCATGTGGTAAGCCCGCATTGGGCTTACCGCCACTTTGTAAAAGGGCCCCTCAGCTCTTTTGTACATACGTTATAATGCCTTTGTATCGGTCCATGGTGCGACTGCACCTTGAATATTGTGTTCAATTCTGGTCACCGCATCTCAAAAAAGATATAGTGGAATTAGAAAAAGTACAGAGAAGGGCGACGAAAATGATAAAGGGGATGGGACGACTTCCCTGTGAGGAAAGGTTGAAGTGTCTAGGGCTCTTTAGCTTGGAGAAAAGACAGCTGAGAGGAGATATGATAGAGGTCTACAAATTAATGAGTGGAGTGGAATGGGTAGACGTGAATCATTTGTTTACTCTTTCCAAAAATACTAGGACTAGGGGGCATGCGATGAAGCTACAAAGTAGTAAATTTAATATGAATCGTAGAAAATGTTTCTTCACTCAATGTGTAATTAAACTGTGGAATTTGTTGTCAGAGAATGTGGTAAAGGCGGTTAGCTTAGCGGGATTTTAAAAAGGTCTGGACGGCTTCCTAAAGAAAAAGTCCATAGACCATTATTAAATTGACTTAGGGAAAATCCACTGCTTATTTGCAGCATAAAATGTATTGAACTTTTTCGAGATCTTGCCAGGTATTTGTGACCTGGATTGGCCACTGTTGGAAACATGATGCTGGGCTTGATGAACCTTTGGTCTGTCCCAGTGTGGCAATACTTATCCAGGAATATATATACTTGAATTCATGGACAAAGTAAAGGGGGAAATAACAGTTCAAAAATTTAAAAAGTTAAAACCAACATTTTAAACATACTTCATTCCCATAGAGGTAACCAATGTAATGAGATAAAAGCTGAGAAACATCGGAACACCTATTACATTTAGTTAAAAGTCTTTGCCATAGAATGTTGAGCCACTTGAAGTTTCCAAATCAACTTTTAAGGTAACCCCTCAAATAATGCATGCAATAGTCTAATGAACATAGCAATAATGCTTGCACTACTGTCCTAAACAACTCATCTTTGAAATACGATCTCAGTTTCCTGAGCAATTGTAGCTTTAAATAAACCTGCCGTACCACTTGAGAGACATCACGCTGACCAAGCACTCCCAAAACCTTCATCCAAGCAACCTGCTGCAAGGCAACACTTCCAGCTGTCACCCGCAGATGGATTCCTATCTAAAAACATAACATAGCGGATCTGGTTTCATTTCATACTAATGTACTCTGGTCAAACCCAAGGCCCAATTCCCGGCCAATATTCAGCCTGGAGCCGGATACAAGACTTATGTGGATATAGCTGGGACCCAAATAAGGGGGCCTGTTTTCAGCAGCTAATATATGGTAGGTTCTCTGATCTCCTCCCTGTTGCCAATCCCTCATCCAATTCCTTTCTGATCTCCTGGATCCCCTCACTCTGATTGCCCAATACACTGCTTCTGCTCTGTCCCACTACACAACCAAGGATCACCTTCAGGTTAGGACACTAAGCTTGCAGCCTTTTCTATAGCAGGGGTTTCGTTATGGAACTCTTTGAAGGGACAGTTGCGTTTATGTGCAGAGGCTTTGCAGTTTATGTGACTTTTAAAGACCTCTGTTTGCTGAGGCTTTTCTGCTAGTAGGACTGTGATAATTTTTGAACAGTTTTTTTGCAACAGTATGTCATGATGTCATCAGATCTAGTATTTTTTGCTTATGTATTTTAATGATTGTTTATGTTGCTTTTAATTGTTTTTGTTATCTATTTTTACTTTGCTTGTTTTATTGTACGCCATTTTGTTTTAAGCAGTATAGAAAGTGGAAATGAAATAAATAAGTCCCAGATGTGGCAGGGGGTTAAGGGAGTGTTGCATTACAAATAGAGGGCAGGGCTTCAATTCTAGGGAGGGGCTTAAAAGAGGGATCAGAACCAGGGGTTGAGTTGGGGATCAGAGTGAGGGGATCCAGGAGATTGGGGGGGAGAAGGTGGCAACTGGGGGGAGGGGTTGGAGGATATGAGTGAAAGGATCAAGGATAATGTGCGAGGGGGGGGGGTCCAGAGTTGGGTTGAGGATTTGGAAGCTATGTGGGCACCAGTCTGTATTCAGTGATGATGTTCATGTGGCTAAGCAGCCAGAGACGGGACAAATTTTTGTGTGGTCCTATCTGGCCACTTAGCTATGTGGGTGCTGGCACTGAATGTAGCTCATGTTTGCCTAAGTGTCGGCTCCTCCTCAGCTCTACCCCCTAAACTGCCCTTTGCGTTTCCTGGATTGTGCCTGGGTGGTCAGAGCCAATATTCAGCAGCACGGCCCGATTAATTGCCATTGAATATCGGCAGCCGGCCCACTCAGCATGGTTTAAGTGGGCAGGAGCATTTGCTGCCCACTTAAACCATGATGAATGCCAACCCTTTGGCATACAGCAGAAAATTTCACTTGCTGATCACGGTTTCTTAGTCCACCTCCAGCTGATTCTGCTTCAGGTCGCCAGGTGTTACAATCAGCAAAACACAAGCCCACTTCACTTATCGTAATGGCACAACGTGGGAACCTTAGTAATTTCATTCTCACTTCTGACTGTATTATTTGAAAAAAATAAAAATGCAGAAATGTGTAGGAGGCGTTTGTTAGAACATTCCTTAAGCCTTCAGATCCGGTATGGTTTTTGAGAAACTAAAGAGGCTAATGACAACAATCAGTCAAGGAGAACAAAATTACAATTTCTGGTACGCAAAAATCAAGATGTAAAAGAAGATAAAAATCTAAAAAAATATATATTTTAACTGAATTCTGGGTGTAATATGGAAAAAGAGAAAACAACATGACAGTTTAAGGAGTCAATTTATTTGCAAGCTCTGTGGGCATTCCAGCAGAATTCCAGAAAAGAAACTGCCACTTCGTAAATGCTGAAAACCAAGTTAGTGAAGAGCAGGAATTACAGAGGCTTAGAAGCTTTATCCTGAATTTTAAAAGATAAGGTTCTTCTTCTGAGTAATCCTGATATAAGTGTCTTGCTTTTTACCTGGAGAAGGTTAAAGCAGGCAGATCCCCAGAGAAAGGGGAAGGGATTTGATATACCTACTGCCTTTCTGTGGTTGCAATAGAAATCAAACAAAATAAAACATGGAAAAGAAAATAAGATGATACCTTTTTTATTGGACATAACTTAATACATTTCTTGATTAGCTTTCGAAGGTTGCCCTTCTTCGTCAGATCGGAAATAAGCAAATGTGCTAGCTGACAGTGTATATAAGTGAAAACATTCAAGCATTACTATGACAGTCTGACAGGGTGGGAGGATGGGAGTGGGCCGGAGGTATGCATGGGGACATCAAAGCATTTCATTGATATTCTAACAGGATGGGTGTGGGCAGGTGAGAGGAGGGTGATAAACAGAGAAATACAATTTTATGGTTTATAATGGGCTAGAAAACCCAGATCCTTGTTAAGTCCTGCCTGTTGGGTGTCAAAATATTCAATCATTCTGACTTCAAAGGTCTTACGTTCCTGTATTGTTTTAAAGTTACCTTTCAGGATTCTAACTATGAAATCACTGGTGCAGTGTCCTGGTCTTGTAAAATGCTGGCCCACCGGGGTGGGAACCTGACTGGCACCAGCTATCTTCATGTGATGTCTGTGCAGATTGAATCTTGTCTTAAGCATCTGGCCTGTTTCTCCAATATAGCATCCTTCCTTACGTTTTTTACACTGAATGATATATACCACATTGGAAGATAAGCATGTGAAAGATTCCTTTATGTTGAATATTTTTCCTTTGTGAATGACTGTGGGGTCCTGTGAAATGTTTTGGTATAGCTTGCAGCTGTGGTTGCAATCAAAGCAGTTTGCATATTGTATACAGATACTTATTTTGTACCTGGGGCAATGGAGGGTTAAGTGACTTCGCCAGAGTCCCAATGTGTTGCAGTGGGAGTTGAACCTGGTTCCCCAGGCTTTTAGACCACAGTACTAACCATTAGGCTACTCCTCTATTCCAGGGGTATAAGGGATAAGATATATACCGTATGTGAGATCACAACCATTAAAACTTTTTATTTTCAGTGAAATCTTTTACTGTTCGAGCAACAATACTGTGCAGTGAGTGAAAATTAGTTCCTGACAGTATTACTAGTAGTGTCCTGAAGCTTAGCTTCCCCCAATGGAGAAAAATTCCCTACCTCCTTCCTCTCCCTCCTTTCTGATATGGGCATGAGGAGGAACCTAGACTTTTAACATATTCAAGTGTGATTGCACCCATTTTTAAAGAGAAAAACCACACATTTTGCATGAGCTCTTTTACACGAGAGGCCCAAAGCAGTAAAATAGCTCATGTACTTGTTTCCATATCATTTTCATCCCCTAATTTAGCAGCTTGTTATGAGTGCACTAGAGGCTGAGGCCTTGGGCTACACAGATTTTCTTTCTTCCTTGGTTCCTTCCCTCCCCCCTGGGGATCTCTGATAACTGCACAGCCTCCTACTTTCTCCTCTCTGTGCCTCCGCCTTTATTCACTGCTGTCTCCTCTCAATTGCCCTCTTCCTTACAATGCTCTCTTGAGCTCTCGTTTCTCTGCAGGAGTTGGAGAGTTTGTTTAATTGTATTGTTTTGTTTTAATCTGCTTTTGAAGTTAAAAATAATACTCGTTGCCCCTCCCCCACTCAAAAAAGCCCAGGCAAGCTATGTATGCCTGTGCTGCAGGGTGAGCATCATGGAATCTTTCTACTTTTAGAGATCCTTCCAAGGTACTTGGAACCTGGATTGGCCGCTGTTTGAAACAGGTTATTGAGCGTGATAGCCCTTTGATCTGACATAATGTGGCAGATGTTAAGTTCATATGTTCTATTCCCTCATTCCAGATAAACCCATGGTTTCTTCTGATTACTTCCTAAGCCCTACAATTCCGTTGCTCTATTAATTTTCAGCAGCAAAATCCAGAGGAAAAAAGGACTTTCCAAGCAGCAATTCAACAACAAAAAGAGGGAGACAGAATCTTTCTTGTTGTTGATATAAATTTTTACATTTAGGGGCCATTTTACCAAGCTGCAGTAAAAAGTGGCCAGCACTAGTTTTGGCGTGTGAAATTGGCACGCGCTGGGCCATTTTTTTACTGCAGTCAGAAAAGGTCTTTTTTTAAAAATAGGGCAGTAAATGGCTGTCTGCTAATATTTATTTATTTATTTGCAGCATTTGTATCTCACATTTTCCCACACCCAAGCAGGCTCAATGTGGCTTACAAGACAATAAGAAATAGGGTCAGGTAAGGGAGGGGTACATGTGTAAAATAAGGTGCAAAATAATAAGGAATAAAATGGTCCTTTGAGGCAATATAATGTAGAGTCTAGTGAATAGCAGCAGTAGGGTAGGCCTTACAAAACAGAGAGGTCTTTAAAGAGCGCCTAAAGTCTTGATGATCATGCAGCGTTTTCACACAGTTCGGTAATGCATTCCACATCTGGGTTCCTAAGTAGGAGAAATTAGATGCGTAGATGGTTTTGTATTTAAGACCAATGCAACTGGGATAATGAAGATTCATATAATTACGAGATGATCTGATTCTGTTCCTCACCGGAAGATCAAGTAACGTAGAGGGGCATAATCGAACAGAAACGCCTATCTCCATGGGCGTTTATCTCCGAGAACGGGTCCGTGAAGGGGCGGACCGAATCGTATTTTCGAAAAAACATTGACGTTTATCTTTTTTTGAGCTGGGCGTTTTTGTTTTTCAGCGATAATGGAAACCGAAAACGCCCAGCTCAAAAACGAATAACTCCAAGACATTTATTCGTGGGAGGGGCCAGGATTCGTACTGCACCGGTCCACCTCACATGCCAGGACACCAACCGGGCACCCTAGGGGGCACTTTTACAAAAAAAAAAAAAAAAGGTAAAACAGCTCCCAGGTGCATAGCACCCTTCCCTTGGGTGTTGAGCCCCCCAAATCCCCCTCAAAACCCACTGCCCACAAGTCTACACCATTACTATAGCCCTAAGGGGTGAAGGGGGGCACCTACACGTGGGTACAGTGGGTTTGGGGGGCGGTTTGGAGGGCTCCCATTTACCAGCACAAGTGTAACAGGTGGGGGGGGGGGGATGAGCCTGGGTCCACCTGCCTGAAGTCCACTGCTCCAGTGACCTGCATACTGCTGCCAGGGAGGTGGGTATGACATTTGAGGGTGAAAATAAAAAGTTGTGAAACGGCATATTTTGTGGTGGGAGGGGGTTTGTGACCACTGGGGGAGTCAGGGGAGGTCATCCCCGATTCCCTCCAGTGGTCATCTGGTCATTTAGGGCACTTTTTGGGGCCTTATTCGTGGAAAAACAGGGTCCAGGAAAAGTGCCCTAAATTCTCGCTAAAAACGCATATTTTTTTTCCATTATCGGCGAAAGGCGCCCATCTCTGATCGGCAGATAACCACGCCCCAGTTCCGCCTTCACCACGCCTTCGACACGCCCCCATCAACGTTGTCCGCATCCGCGACGGAGTGCAGTTGAAAACGTCCAAATTCGGCTTTTGATTATACCGCTTTATTAGTTTTTGGGAGATAAACGTCTATCTCACGATTTGGGTCACAATATAGGCGTTCTTCTCTTTTGATTATAAGCAGGATGGTAACATAGTAGATGACGGCAGAAAAAGACCTGCCCGGTCCATCCAGTCTGCCCAACAAGACAACTCATATGTGCTACTTTTTGTGTATACCCTACTTTGATTTGTACCTGTGCTCTTCAGGGCACAGACCGTATAAGTCTGCCCAGCAATATCCCCGCCTCCCAACCACCAGCCCCGCCTCCCGATAATCAATCATATAACCCGGGGCTTCACCATAGATTATTTTGTGGACCAGAGTACAAAGTTTGAAGGTAATAGCACTCGCCTATTTACTGCCTGAGGCCTTACACTACCTATTTTGAAGGCAGTAAGGATTCACGTGCTACTCGGACAGTAATCGGGCAGTGTGCAGCAATGTGGCGGAGCTGCCAATTACCACTGGGAACGTCTCCCTGTGGTAGAAAATAGAAAATTATTTTCTACCACGGGAAACTGCACATGCCAACTTTGGAACTACTGCCGGGCACCTGTGCTACCCCAGCAGTAGGGTCGATTTTGCGCAAGCTATATGCTCAGTAGCTCTACCACAGCTTAGTAAGAGGGCGCCTTAGTGCCTCTCCTCCTCCCTTTCTTCCTACCCTGTCGTTCCTGAACTCATTATAACTTATTCTACGTGAACATATCTCCACGACACCTGCTAATTCAAGTGCAGAGAAGGGCGATGAAAATGATAAAGGGAATGGATCGACTTCCCTATGAGGAAAGGCTGAGAAGGTTAGGGCTCTTCAGCTTGGAGAAAAGGCGGCTGAGGGGTGATATGATAGAAGTCTACAAGATAATGAGCGGATTAGAGCAGACAGATGTGAAGCGTTTGTTTACACTTTCAAACAACAACAAAACCAGGGGACACAAGATGAAGCTAGAATATGGTAGATTTAAAACAAATAGGAGAACGTTTTTCTTTACTCAGCATGTAGTCAGACTCTGGAACTTGCTGCTGGAAAATGTAGTGACAGCAGCTGGGGGGGGGGGGGGTTTGGATAGATTTCTGAGGGAAAAGTCCATTGAACATTATTAAGAATTAAGTTTTTTTTTTTGGGGGGGGGGGGGGATTGCCGGATTCTTGAAGCCTGGATTGGCCACTGTCGGAGACAGGATGCTGGGCTTGATGGACCCTTGGTCTTTTCCCGGTATGGCAGTGCTTATGTACTTATGAGCCTCATCTACTACAGCCTCCAGATCTGGAACTTTATTTACATACTATGGACATTAACATACACAGCTTTCCAGATGCTGCCCTTTCTTTTCCTTTTCTATACAAACATTAAGGGGTCCTAATTTATTTATTTATTAGGATTTATTTACCACCTTTTTGAAGGAATTCACTCAAGGCGGTGTACAGTAAGAATAGATCAAACATGAGCAATTAGCAGTTACAGCAGTAAAAATATTCAAATAACAATACAAAGTATTGCATAGTATACTACTTACAATATCAACACAATACGTAATAAAACATTTTAATTGATTGTGAAGGGTATAAGCAAAGATGGAGCATATATAGATAGGTAAGAGAATAAGAAGATTTAGAAAGTAAGGTGTCTTAGTTAAAGAAAGTTGCACATGAGGTCAGAGAGATGGTTAAATTTGATCTCAGCTAGGGTAGGAGTGAACAAACAAGTCCTGCTGCATTGTTAGAGCGTGCTAAATCCATTAGCGCACCTTAGTAAAAGGACCTCCAAGTTTTACGTATCTGAAAGTTTTTGCTTCCCTCTGCATTTTGTTCACCTATCCCTGATGATCCTAGTTTAATGCCATCCTCCATAGGAAAAAGTATGCATTTTAAGGTGCATAAGGTTTCACTTTGCTAATAGGTATTGAGCTATTTTTTCATGCTTTTAGCATTTTATTACCACATTAGCATAGATTCTCCATTAAAACCTTTTCCAAATTAGTTTAGCCATGCTAGCTACACTGTTAATGCATGTTAATGCTCTGTTGCATGGCCCCAAAAATACCTTTCCTATTTTGAACCCTGATCTTAGTTTTAAGCCCAGAAGCAGCGTGTTTTTTCTAGCAAAAAAGGTGCCAGTACTCAAATGCCAGGCCACCCTTCAGGGGTGGGGTGATTACTGAGGGACTCATCCCACAATAGCCAGGCCTCCTGCAATCAGTCACAGAATCTATGGCAAGGCAGAATTGGTGTGTAGAGCCTGAGCTCTTTCATTAAAACTTGGGGTCCTTGGGTCAATTTTAGCAGACAATGGAAAAGGTGCCGGTACTCAGTACCCCCAAGTACCCCCTCAAAAAAAGCCCTGCCCAGAAGAAAAGTGAAAGCCCATTCCGCATCCTTTGAACCATGTGCATTAGTGCAGATAGTTCCTTGCTCTGCATGCTTTACACTCGCCTGTCAAGCAAAAAAAGGAAAAAAATGTCAGGTGAATGTGAGCAGTAAACAAAAAAGTGAGGTAGATTCAAGGAGGATATTAAGAAGTCTTTAGTGTAAACAGCAGAAAGACGACCTGACAAGGCCGTGTTTCGGCACAAAGGCCTTCCTCAGGGGTCAGGTAAATCTCTTATGTTATGGCGAAAACGCTTAACTAAAGAGTAAAGTCAAAGTCCAGGCTGTTGAATATATGTAATATCCACAGTAGTACGAAAACACTGAGCTGCAACCAACGTCTGACAGTGTTTTTTTTCTACGATTCGGAGTTCTTTTCCACTGTGGTTTGTTTCAGAGGATTAATAGAAAATGGTGATAAGGGCCACTTAAAGGGGAAGACAATCTATGTAGACACTCCTGGCTATTGAGATTTCCTTTTTTAATATATTACTTATAGATAATCTCTGGAGTTACTATTATGATTTAGGGCAAATTGTGTGGTATTATATTGTTTTAGCGCTTTACTATTTTTTGATTTTTGAGTATTCAAGATTTTAAAATTTAAATGTATGTGTATGGTTATACACACATAAACACATATATATTATTCTTTAAGTCATGAATAGCTACAGCAAACATAAATGAAAAAAAGGGGGGGGGGTCAGGGTAATTAGCAACCTACCATACCATCAATCACTAATTTTTATTTATTTATTTATTTTGTGGAACCAAACATTTCTCTTTAGTTTACAATTTTCAACAATTAATAATTCTGGTATTCATTATTACAGACAAGCAACAAAGCCCGTTTCGTCAAAAATGAAATGGGTCCTAGGAAGGCTCTCATCCAAGCAATTTCTCCTCTCTCCCCTGCCCTCCCCTCCATGTCCAGTGATTCTCCCCTCCCCTCCCATTCCATCCATGTCCAGCGATTCTCCTCTTCCCTCCCCTCCCATCCCATCCATGGCCAGTGACTCTTGTCTAAGCGATTTCTCCTCTGTCCCCTGCCCTGCCCTCCTCTCCAAGTCGAGTGAGTCTCCCCTTCCATCCCATCCCATCAATGTCCAGCGATTCCCCTCCCATCCAATCCATGTCCAGTGAGGCACCCCAGCCCCCACCTACCTCCGTTTTAAGCACCCAAGGTGGAGTTGAACCCCAGCCCTCATCTGCCCACCGTCATCTCCCCCAGCAGCCCTCTTGTCCTTCCTGCCACCCTGCCTTTAAGCCGTTCATGTTACCTCAGGTTGCAGCGGCAGCAGGCTCGGCTCATGTCGCCTCAAGCCTTCCCTTGCCTTCCCTCTCAGTGTCCCGCCCTCCTCTGACATTATTTCGTCTTTCCGCAAGAGTGGGCCACTGAGAGGGAAGAGAACACTGGAGGCGAGCTGACGTCAGCTCATTTGCATGCTGTTACAAACCCAGCCAGCAGACATCCAGGGAGGCACATTGATCAATTATTATATAGATATTCCTTCAGCTGGGAGCTGTTCTGAGATACAGAATTGCCTGCTATTTCCAGAGCTAACACTTGCCTAAAGATGAGTGCTTAAACATTACCAGAGCACTGGCCTTCTGCATGTCTGTAGGATATGTTCTGTAAGTACACCTGCCACTCAAAATGTCACCTACAAGAACTTTCATTACGCAATGGAATATTATAATTTGTTGGAGTTTGGAATATGCTTCTCTTTATTTAAGAATCCAGGAAAAGGGGGGGGGGGGGCAGGGACCTCAAAACTATAATGTCCCACTTTTTTTATGCATGACATCATTGTGTTAAAATAAACCTTTTGAAATTATAGGAATAAGTAAACAACTATTTTTAAAGTGCTATAAGAGGTGTCTGTTTTTAAAATATCCTTTCAGAAGGGGTTTAAAAAAAATATCTACTTATTCCTACCATTTCCAGCCTTTTCTGGCAGAGTAGGCTGATTATGGCGTTTGGACATTACATTTCTTTTTATGGGATACATGTGACATTCTGAAATTTGAAATTGGTTTATTACCACTTTTCTGTTTTTAATTATGTTTGTGGAATTTTTTTTGCTTCTTGGGTAGTACCATCCCTTACCTCCACTGCCAAGACATTGTGTTCATACAAAGCTCCTCAAGGTACTCGAGTTACAGGACACAGAGTTTTAACAGTTTCTTAAAACCAAGCAATAACTCTTGCAGCTCGGCAAACCAGAAGCCGGGAAGTAATCTCCTGGGCAGGGGCGACAGAGCAACTCAGATGCTTAACTCCCTTCAGGAGTGCTAATGCCCGCCCTTTTCTTGCATCCAGGTTCTCGGGAGGGGGGGGGGGGGGGGTCTCCGTTTGTCTCGCAGTTGCAAGGGGTTAATAGTCAGCAGAGGAGAGAATCCTTTGGTTTGCAGTTGCAGATAAGGCATGTAAGATCTACAGTCCAAAGCCTTGAGAATGAAAGCCTCGTGCAAGCAGCTGCCCTGAGGGAGGATGCAAAATGTACTTCTGCAGGCGATGCCCTCAAGGTACCGCTGGCACAGGGGCATATAAAACACTGCACAAAATAGCAGGGATCCTTCTCTTAACCATATACTAACTAATGCCTTATTCATTAGTGATGCTAGTGTTGAAGTGAAGCAAGATGTGGGCGGACCTTACACAGCTCCTCTCTCCCTTTCTCTCTCTCTCCCTCTGTAGTGCAGGCAGCAGGATTCTCTCTTCATTCAGGAGCGTGCCTGACACCATCAGAACCTCTGCAGTCAGAAGCAATGATGGTAAGTAAGCTTTGAATGGGGGAGCCAAACAACCCTCCCCCCCCCTCTCCCTTAGTGTTCTGGGACAGACCTCGAGCTGCATGATTATTTTCCAGTTTTACTCTTTTCCCATCCTCCTGCAGTATGTTGCTGCTGTTAGAAGCCAGGGCAGGCAGAAGCAGCTTCGGGAGGCAGGTGCTTTTCCATGCATTTCTTTTGGTGCAAGTGTGCATGTTTTTGGAGCTGGATATGGAACGTTCTTGCTTTCTGCTAGAGAACCAAGTGTTGGTAGTTTTTCTAAGTGGGAGAAAGGGGAGAGGGCTGGCAACTGGTGTGTCAGAGCAATTGCACCAGTGTCTGGAGGCGTCCATGCCTGGGATGAGTGCATAGCACTGTGCACAATTTGCCAGGGGAGTTTTTGGCCAGGCTTTCTGCCTGGCATGCAACCAAAGCTGAGCTGTCAGGAGCCCAGCTGCAAGGGTCTGATGATGCTGCTTCACCCAGCCACCCACACTTTGCCTTTTACACCCAACTAGCACAATGAAATCAGGAAATCAATTCTGATTTCCATTTAGGTGGTCTTTTCCCTGTTTTCTGTAGTTCCCTGTGCCTCTGTTCTGCAGACTGTCAGAAGCACTTTACCAATTGTGGGCTGTGCTTCTTTCAATCTGATCTTTTCTTCTTTCCCCTGGGTCTCTGACACTGGAATTTTACAGTGTAAATCTCATGCAGAGTGCATGGCTTGTTATCAGGGTCCTTAATCATTTCAGCTTTCATCTGCCATTTTTTTTTAACCACCACAGGACCCCTGGACATGATGTACAAGGCTTGATTAAAACTCAAGGTATTTACATAATGACGGGGATCAGTCCTTGAAAATCTGCCTCCCTTATCCTTCCCTCTCTTCTTTCCAGCATGGTTTTGCTGCCTGGCTTCTTCTTGCTGGAATTATCCACTGGAATTTCCCCCTGCCTTCAAACTTTGAAGTTCTACAACCTACAGGATTAAGGGGTTTTTGTTAACCATTGCTGCTTCTACTATCGTTGGGTTCACACGTCTCAGGGGATCAGTGAATAGATATTCCCCCCATACGATGGTCTTATGGATACTGATCAGATGGATTGGATCTCGTGTCTGAGAACCTGGGAAACCAGCTGAAAGGGGAGAAAAAGGAAAGATCTCCGGGAGGGGACGGGGATTGGAGATTCCATCTGTATCCACAGCAACTGAGGATAAAACTTGTTGCTCCTTCAGGAACAAGGGTCTGATCTGCGTCCCTTCGCCAAACGAATAGGCAAAAGGGTATAGAAACTAGAAAAGGCACCATGGGGCGGTATCACTTTCTGCTTCTGCTTATCTATTTGGATCCTCTGAACCTGCTGAATAACTGTGCAGTGGGAACAAGGACAAAGAGTAACAAAAACTTAGGACCTTCCAAAAGACCAGGAGGCCACCCTAAGGGGAAGGATGTGAACAATACCGCTGTGCCTGCAGTGGCTGTGACCAGAAAGGTCCGACCCCCCAGCATTGTCACCTATGACAAGTGCATGGGATACTTTGATGTCAGTGGACAATGGGACAAAGAGTTTGACTGTAACAACACCTCACACAGGTACTGCTGTGGGACCTGTTCTTATCGGTTCTGCTGTGACACCAAAAGCAAAAGGCTGGATCAGAATGCGTGCAAGATGCCCGTGAGGAATGAAACCCCCACCCCCAACATGGTGGACACAGAGGACACATATGATCCAGAAAAGGATAAGACCAACACCACTGTCTACATCACCTGTGGGGTCATCGCTTTTATCATTATTGCTGGGGTCTTTGCCAAAGTGGCCTACGACAAAGCAAGACGCCCACCCCGAGAAATGAACATCCACAGGTATGGTGGGAATGGGGAGGTTACAGATACTGTCCAGCCTCAAGCACTGATGCCCTTTCTGGGCTCTGCATTCAGTTCATGAGAAGTTGCAGCTAGTATGATGTTCAAGAGTCATCTTGCTCATGGTTAGAGCTTAGTAACATGAATCAAGTATGACTTCCATGAATCATGTATGACTTTTTTAAAAATGTCAGTAAGAGGTTATCAATTGCTATTAGATATGTAGTGAAGTTCTTTTATTCCACATCACCCTTGTTTCTTAGTTCCTTGCACTTTTCTATGATGTTGATGTTGCTTTGAACCCAGAGCAGGCCCAACAATTAGGCGGGACTAGGCAGCCACCTAGGGCAGCAGCTTCTGGAAGATGCCAAAGAGCACTATAATCAGTGCACAGCAATAGGCCAGGGATAAGCAACTCCAGTCCTCAAGTGTCACAGGTAGGTCAGGTTTTCAGAATATCCACAATGAGTACATGTAAACTGCTTTGGTTGTACCCACAGAAAGGCGGTATATTAAATCCATGATCTTTAATATGCATGAGAAAAATTTGCATGCATACTTCCATTGTATGTAGATCTAGCTCATGCATATTCATTATGGATATGCGAAAAATCTGTCCTACCTGTGCCACTCAGGGACTGGAGTTGCCTGTCCCTGCCCTAGGCTCTGACAGGAGATGCTTTCACTAGCAGGGTGGGTGGGTGGGTGGTCAAATAGTTCATTTACCCAGATTATTCTGGGAGGGTGGTGTTGGGGTGATCACGATTGTTGAGTAGTTAAAAGAGCTAAACATTAATTGGAGAAAAGGTTTAAGGCTGAAGGTTTGCCTAGGGTGCCTAAGACCCTTGCACTGACCCTGTTTGAACCTTTTTGTTTACTTGGTGTGCATGTATTGCTCCTGCTTCTCTCTACCTGCCACTCTCTTTCAACAGTTTCTGCTTCCCTTTTCCACTGAATGTTCAGAGTCTGTCTGTGTCCCAGCAGAGCTCAGGGAGACTAAGAAGGAAGAACTCAAAAGGTAGAAGCTGTCAGTAACCCCCCCCCCCCCCCCCCACCTCCCCAAGATTTTCTTAGCAGTAAGAGAAGAAAGTTCAGGAAATGCAGAGAAGATCTGCAATAAACAAAGACTCTGAGGCAGTTGCATCACAGTTTTGCTGTGGTACCCAAAGTACTCCAGTTTTATCCATGAAACCATCCGTACATCTTAATGGGACAAAAGCCAGGGCAATTTGGGCACCAGGGTAGGACTGGAGTTTAACTTTTGACATATCTACCCCAACGAAATAAGGGTGAAAGAAATACTCCTACTGATGACTGCTTAGGCACTTACCAAAATACATGAAGTAAAACCTAAATGCACAGTTTGCTGAATGGATCAAGGATTTGTTCTGCTCCCTTCTGCAAGCAGAAACTTTAACTGAAACGTCCTAGTGTTTTAGAAGCAGTGCACTTTGGTAGAGAATTATAGTTCTGAAAAGAGCACTCTCTTTAAACAAAACTACCTATGGCAAGGATTCGTCTCTGAAAATTCCTGTTGTCGCAGTCCTGACACAGAGCGAATTCCTTTTCTTTACTTCCAGTGCCAGTACATCCCATCCTATATAGAGGATTCCTTTTATAGGAACAGTGCACTTAATAAGAATATTTGCTTCCCCCAAGATTCGTTCTTCTTTTCATGGATTCTCTGTAGACGGTGATACCTTGTCTCAGCCCAGTGTAAAAATTATCCAAAGCTGTTATTGTCTGTGAGTTTTCAGCAAACCTATAGATTCCTCAAAGATATTGGTGTAGTCCTGAAAGATGCTGTCCAGCATCTGTAGTCCAGATAATTCTCAGGCTGGTCCAGTAAAATGGATTACAGCCTGCAAAAGATCCTGTCTCCTGGACAGATATGATTACTTGTGTCTTGAACCCTCTATGGATGTGATTCTATTGGCATGAGCATCTTTCCACTAGCTGCCTGTTCTTCCTTGTGTAATTCCGTCTATAAGAATATTCTACTTAGAAAATCTGCTTTTTTACAGCCCCAGCATGTTCCTTCTTGTGTAAATAATTCTGGTTATCAGAACGTTCTGTTTTCACAACATTCTATCTGCTCCCAAGAGAATTCCTATGTGAGAATTTATTGTAGCAGGAACAGCAGGGAGTGAATTTTAAAAAATGAGAAAAAAAAACCCTGTTTTCAGCCACCATTCCAAAATTCCACTTATTTATACAAGAGTAATCTCTCTAGCATTGATTTCTGGCATCACTCCTGAAGACAAGGCATTACATTGATATATTTTTCATTAAATACACCTAGACCAGTTTTCTTTAGTGGAATTTAAAGGATTCCATCTCTTATTTTGATTTATTTTTGGAATGCCAGCTTCCTCTTGATCCTTTCAAATTCCAGCTTAGTTGGAATCAGCTGTTGCTGGGGTATGTCTCCATGATGAACTTTTTAGTGATTTATTTTACCCATTTCATAATTCTCAGAGTAATGTACATAATTAAACATAAGTAAAATAATAATAGCAAAACTTATCATAAATGCAAATGCATACCACATATAGCACCAAAACCATCACACACTATGACAAGTATTGAGAACTTCTTCACATTCAAAGAATGACTCTGCTTTCATCCACTTAGCTCATTGAATCCCTTTCCGAAGGTACTGTAAATACTTCTTGGTAAATCCAGAGCCAGTAGCATTAAAAGGATAACAAACCAGATGATAAATTTAAACCCCAAACTTTCTTTGTGGAGCAACAAATAAACTTCATCTGTGCTGCTGGAAGCCTTTCAGATGCTTTCTAAATTTAAGAAAGGTTTTCTCCATTCCCTGTTTCTTCAGTGAGTAGTTCCAATTTCTAGACCCAGACCAACAGGGCATTAGATCTGGTTCTAGCCAACCTACACTCCTTTTATTGATGGGTTATACAAGAGGAAGTATGTCCTGGAATTTATTTCCTCAATGTCCCTGATATGTGGGACTTGTGTCCTAAACTACTTAAGGTAAGAGACAAAAATTTTAAATTCCAGCCTTAAATTGTAACTTGCTTTGGGGTTCCCCTCCCACACTCTTCTCTCTCTCCTTTCTCCTATCCAGCCACTGCAGTGGAAACTCTTATTGAGGTGCAACAGAACAGGGTGTTTTTTTTTCTAGAACCTAGTGCATGTGCATTCTGAGTCTGCCCACAAGGTGTTAGTATTATATAATAGCTAAGATTCCCTCCCTGCAGAAGAACTTTGAATGCTGACTCTATAGCTTCCCCATACCCAGCTGGCCCAAGCAACAGAAGCCAGGCTCAGGAGTCAAACCAAGGCTGAATGGCTATCACAACACTGTCAGTGAACCTCCAGACTAGCCCAGATTGCCAACTTTGAAGCCTTTTCACTAAACAACGCTAAAAGCTGGCCTGAGCTACTTTTAGCGCGTGGGTTTCCCATGTGTTAAGTCCACTTTTAGCATGGCAGTAAAATGGCTGCAATTTCTATTTCCCCCTAATGGCTGTGTACTAATTTCCCAATTAGCTTGTGGCAATTAGAGCATGAGCCCTTACTGCCACTAAGGGCTCCCGCGCTAATCGGGCAGCACATGGCGATTTACCCATGTTACACAATTAGTGCAGGGCAAACCTATTCTCTGCCTGCAAATACGCCCATGCGCTAAAATATTTTATATTTTTTAGCATGGAATTGGCATGCACTGATCCCAGAACTACCGCGGGATGCCTTTTTAGCATGTGGTAAACGCTCATTAGTACTTATCGCTACTTTGTCAAAGGGCCCCTATTTCTTTAAAGTACACACGTTTTCCTAAACTGTAACTTAATTTGTAACAATGATCCTAGAAAATCCAATCTGTTTTGGCAATAATCTGACTTAGTAACATACATGGTAATATGCTGAATATCTTCACATACCCCCAAATTCTATACATGGCGCCTTAAGTTCTGTGTGCTAATTTGGCTATGTGGCCAAATTGTGCACACAACTTAATTGATTAACAAACTAATCGGTGCCAATAATTGGTACTTAACCAATTAGCTGCGCTAATTGGGTGTGATTAGAATTTACATGAATAACTTTCTAGGCATACTCTATAACACGGTACATGTAAATTGTAATATATGCAGTCGAAAAGGGGGCATGGCCATGGGCGTGGAATGGGCGGGTTGTAGGTATTTAAAAAAACTATGTGCACTATTATAGAATACACCCGATCTGCACCTAACTTAGGCCCAGGTATTTAGGCCTGGTTGTAGGTGGCCTAAATGGGTGCGCTTAAATTTTAGGCACAAGAATGGCATGTGAGCGTATTCTAGAAACTATGTCTAACTTTAGGTGTAGTTTATTTATTTAATTTTTTATATTTTTGTTGCATTTGTACCCCGTGCTTTCCCACTCATGGTAGGCTCAATGCGGCTTACATGGTTATAGAATCGCACTAACTGTGTGGTTTTACGGCGCTGATTTTTAAGGTGCCATATAAAGAATTTCCCTTATAGTGGCAATCTACTTCTCCCAGTCTCCCCTTTCAGCCCCATTGCCTTTAGGTTCTAGTCCACTACTCCATCTCTACCTCAAGTCATTACACATTTCCACCCTTACTGCCACTTCTGTGTTCCCATCTTGCATTCTGTTGGGATACTTGGTTGATATCTTTTAGGGTTAGTAGACCAGTTTACATCCACCACCCTCTCAATAAAAAATTCCTACCAATAGAATTCTCATTTAGACAGTTTGGGAAAACAGAGCAAATATATCTACACACTGTTATACTCTATCTTACATTCTGCATATCTAATATGTATTAATTATTTCTTTATTTCTAGTTTTCTTGATATCTAATGTACCTTAATTGTAACAATACTTTGTTCTTATCATACCGCTTATGACAATTGTCATTGCGGCATAATGTAAGCCACATTGAGCCTGCAAAGAGGTGGGAAAATGTGGGATACAAATGCAGCAAAAATAAATAAATAAATAAATAAAATGATCATGTTTTTTAATTGAAAAAAAGGGATTTTAAATAAAATTCCTAACTATTTTGGGAGAATCTAAAAAGCTTACAAGGCATCAACACTTAAATTATCTAAAAGTTGCTAAAAATTGTGTGCACAAATTTGAGTGCATATGCAATTTGTACATGCAATTTATTGAATAACTAGTCAATTGGCACCAGTAATTGAATATTAACAATCAATTAATTATCAGTGCTAAATAGCATTAATTAAAATTTACGTGTGTAAATTTACACTTGGATCCAAAAAGGGGGCGTGTCCACGGAAGGGTTATGGGTGGATTGTTTAAGCACAGGGATTTACACCAAGGTTTTGTTGATGTAAATGGTCAGGCCTAAAAGTAGTCCTGGTTTCCAGTGCTAAGCGCTATTTATTTATTTGCTGCATTTGTATCCCACATTTTCCCACCTATTTGCAGGCTCAATATGGCTTACATTATATAGCAATGGCATCACCATTAACAGAGTAAGAGGTTCAGCATATTGTTACAATTAATGTACAAGAATAACAGGTAGGTAGGGTAAATAAAATGATAATACATAATATACAAGTGAGAGTAGGAAAAATGTAATGTTCAATGCTATTCTATAAACCGCAGTGAAATTTGAGCGCCATTTATAGAATAGTGCTAAGCACTATTTTATGGGTGCTGATTTTTTAGATGCCATTTATTAAATTTAGTCCAAAATGAAATTAATTGCACCAAAATGTAACCAACTTTGGATTATTATTGAGCCCATAATAATGTATATTTTCACTTTTGTGTTCCTTTTTTGTTTTTTTTTAATCAATTGGAAATAATTGGTTCCAAAGTTGCCTTGTTAACAGATACTGTAAACTAGATCTAGTCAGCATAGAAATATAGAAACATAGAAAATGATGGCAGATAAAGACCATATGAGCCATTCAGTTTGCCCACCTATACAATCAACTATCTCGTCCTCTCCCTTAGAGATCCTCTGTACTTGTCCCAAGCCTTTTTTGAATTGAGATTCAATCCTTGTCTCCACCATGTCCATTGGTCCATTGTCTCCACCAAGTCCACCACCCTTACCGTGAAGAAATATTTCCTTAGATTACTCCCAAGCCTGTTCCCTTTCATCTTTATCCAAAGACTCCTTGATCTAGAGCTTTCTTTCAACAGAAAGAGACTCACCTCTTGTATATTTATACCGTGGAGGAAATTTAAATATTCCTATCACATCTCCCATTTTCTGTCTTTCTTCCGAAGTATACATATTGAGGATCTTTAAGTCTGTCCCAATATGCATTATGACGAAGACCACTGATTATTTTACAGAGTAATAAAGGGGGTGGCAGCTACCTCTTTGAGTATGGTTAATGAAAAGATGTCCTTAATAGGGAGGAAATCACACATGCAGACATTGTAAGGCTGGGGCTATTCATATACTCAGTCTGGATTGCACATGTTTCATTGTGTTAGATTTCATTAAACCTTTGCTTCTCTGGACATGTGCTCAGTACATGATAAATTAGTGTATGTCAAAGTGGCTGTTTCCTGTGTTAATCTATAAATAATACTATTTGTGATAAAGAAAATGCAATTAAATACTATTTATTTTAAACAAAACACACACGCACACACATCTATCGATCTATCTATATATATGAGAGTACCTACATCTCCAAAGATTGCTAATGAGATAGGATTTATTGTCACTAAAACTCTATCAGGCAGATCCCTGACTGGAAGAACCTGACAACCTCAGCGATATTGTTATGACTATTTACTATTATTGGTGATAAATAATTCTAGAGTAATAAACTGATTCACAGGGAGACAAAATAATTTATTAAAAGTCGCACAGAGTGAGGCAGAGCTGGGATTAGAACTGAGATGCAGAGAGAGAGAATGATTTACCCAGGTTAAATGGAACTGGGATTAAAACAAGTACGTGCCAGATATGCAATGCATTTGTCAAAAGTCATGAAACCAAACGTAAAGCTTCAGTACATCTGGTCCAGTCATTGCCTGAACACGAGATGATGTTTGCTCTTTAATCTTAATCATATAAATGAAAATCCCTGAAATAAACATTATCAATGAGGATTTATATACAGAAGGATTAATACAAGAATTTTAGAATCAATGACGTTTTCTTGCCATTTTAGGGAATTCACTTTTCCATTTTGTGGAAACGCGCAGTGCCCATTGTGATACAGGTTGTTACCAGCTTTTCACTAAATACTCCAGAGTTGTAGGACGTCAGACAGATGTTCACACATGCACCCACTCATTTACTCTCGCTCTCAGTGCCTGCAAACCCAGAGACTGCAAAAATCTGAAAAGAAACACTGGACATAATGAAGAACAGGATCAGCCATCACAGGCCTTTCTGCTACTAAAATGTTCTTTTTTTTTCCCCATTGAAATGGACAGTTTTGATTTTTCTGCACCTTGTATGCAGGTAGAACTGTGCATACTTTTCTATTTTTATTTATTTATTATTACATTTGTATCCCACATTTTCCCACCTCTTTGCAGGCTCAATGTGGCTTACAATATGTCATGAATAGTGGAAATATGTAAAAATTATACATTTGGTATTACAGAAGGATCTTGGGTAACATGATAATGATAAAACATGATAGTAGAATAACAAGTAAACTTTGTAGGACAGTTCTGGGTACGTGTGTGGAAGTTCACATGTGTCGGTCGTTGTGGTATGTCTTGTCAAAGAGATGGGTCTTCAGAAGTTTGCGGATGTTAGTTAATTCATGAGGTATAGGAAGCATTCCTGTGGCACGTTTAGGCTGGGAGGCAGGAAGTATGCTTACAAATTTTAATAGTTGCATCTACATGCTTATTTTTGCTTTCAAAATTTCCTGTACAGAAAGCAGGTGGAACTTTGAGTGGATATTTTTTCCTGTGACAATAATGAAAGCAAAAGTCTCTGTTTTGTGTTGCTTTGATTATTATTGCAAACCCTGCAGCTATAAGCTACCTGTGGGTATTACCTGATCATGGCTAGTCTAACTATTGCCTTTTTCTTAACCACAAATATAATGAGACGCCTGGATCACTTCTTACTAGTAACATTCACAAAAGCAGCAGTAGCGGTCTTAGTGTCATTGGTTGAATCTGTCTGTCAGGGGACCATGGAGTTTGTACTGTAGCAACTCCAGTTGTGAGGGGGCCCTGCAGACCCTCAAATTAATGTACTTTAAAAAAGTCACAAGGAGGCAATCCCAGAGGGAGACATAGAGATGACTATCCTGCAAGAAAGAGAAGGCCAGCATGTGATCCTTTTAAACCCATGGGACCACAGGGAATCATAAAAGATCGAAGCTTGAGAAGTACAAGGGGGAAAATGGAATCTGAGTCAGACTGTGGAAGGGCTGAGACATCTTAAGTTAGGACTGGAGGCAAAAAAAATTGGCAGGGGGCAGAGAAAGAGATTGGTTTAGGCTGGTGAATTTCTAGTAGGTTGGTAATACACTCTAATTATTAGAGGTGTGTTACTCTGTAATAGGCATGTAACTCTTTTTATTTATATTTTGCTCACACCTTTTCAGTAGTAGCTCAATGTGAGTTACATTCAGGTACACTAGGTAATTCCCTGTCCCTAGAGGGCTCACAATCTACGCTTGCACCTGAGACAATGGAGGGTTAAGTGACTTGCCCAAGATCACAAGGAGCAGCAGTGGGATTTGAAATGGCTACCTTTGGATGTCAAGACCAGTGCTGTAACCACTAGGCTGCTCCTCCACTCATTTAGTCCTAGACAAAAGCTGCCTTTGTATTAATGTTTGCTAAAATTGAACTCCTTGCTAATACAGTATCCCAGAGCTGAAAGAAAAAGAATTGAAGCTCACCTTTAAATCTCTGTCCTCTATAGGGATACAGTAAAATGCATTTTCCCAATCTCATTCTACATATTTATTTTCTACAGTGAAACAAATTACAGAAGTACAGACTATGACAGCAGATAATAACTGGAATATCCATTTCTCTTCTGAGTTCTAGTGCCATGAACCCCCCTTGATCTTCTCTCCCTATACAGTTAAGGATCCTCCGAGCTTATCCCAGGCTTTCTTGATTTCTGGTACTGTTATTGTGTCTACTGGTTGACTATTCCATGCATCTACCACTACATAAGTACATAAGTATTGCCATACTGGGAAAGACCAAAGGTCCATCAAGCCCAGCATCCTGTTTACAACAGTGGCCAATCCAGGTCACATATACCTGGCAAGATCCCAAAAAAGTACAAAACATTTTATACTGCTTATCCCAGAAATAGTGGATTTTCCCCAAGTCAACCAACTCACCTATATCCACATGTTTGTTCACCCCTACCACTCTTTCGGTGAAGACGTATTTCCTTACGTTACTCCAGAGTCTGACCTCTCTGAGCCTCACCTCATGAAGCTCTGTTATATCATCCCATCTCTCCTCTCCTTTAGGATCTCAGGGATAGATTTTCAAAGGCTCTTACCTGGTAAACAGGTGCTGCTAAGTGGAAAAGTGCCAGCAAGAGGGATATTCAGCAGTGCTAACCAGATAGTGCCACTAAATAAAGAAATAAATATTTCCTCTGACTGTCTCGGCATTATCTGGACAGTACTAAGGTAGTCAGAAGGCAGAGCTTGGGAAGAGCCAGAGATTATCCAGTTAGCAGCAATATTCAGATCACTAACTGGATAGCTACCTGGATAAAATTAAGACACTACCCCCCCCTCCTGTTTACTAAGCCGCGCTAGTGGCCTCTGTGCGCTAATGCCGACACAGCCCGTTTACTTTCAGTGCGCTGTATCAGCACTGCCGCATGGCAGTCACTAGTGTGGCTTAGTAAACAGGGTAGTAAAAAGGCTGTGGTAACTTTATCTGGTTTGTTATTCGTTTAATGGTCTGATGTGTTAGTTAAGCAGGATAATCAACGTTTTTGTCTTACGCTCTTCTCAGCACTGTTTGTTCCAACTTCCTTCACTTCAAATTGTTAAGCTGTCTACTACAAGAAAAAGAGCTTTTAGGGGTCCTTTCAAAGGGAAGTTAGCACTTTTAGTGCGCGCTAAATGCTAGAGACGCCCATAGAAATATACGGGCGTCTACCATTTAGCTCGTGCTTATTTTTAGTGTGTGCTCTAAATGCTAGCGTGCCTTTGAAAAAGGACTCCTGAGTTACACAGGACCTTTATTATAGAACACATTACCATCCAATGTTAGTGGCATAACTATCTATTTTGGCTTTCACAGGGTGCTGAAAACTTGGATTTTTGAAACTTATTCTGTTATGGAACCTGTTATTAAATTCTACTGTTTCATATTTTTATTAAAGTTATTAAATTCTAATACTGTATCTAATTTTATTGTCACTGTATAATGATGTTATTATTATTATTATTATGTATTTATTTAACATATTTATATCCCACATTTTGCCACTTAGTTGCAGGCTCAATGTGGCTTACACAATACCGTAGCGGTAGGCTCCGGTTCAATAATATAAATACATAGTAAGTTCATAGGCATGTAATAACATTAGTATAAGGCAAGAAAGAGATAATGAGGGGATGGTGATAGAAGTCTAGTACAGTCCATATTTTCCTGTGTCGCAGGAACTAGAAGATTAGTTTGGGTTTTGGGGGTAGGCCTTCTTAAACAAGTTGGTTTTCAGTAATTTCCTGAAGTTAAGATAGTTGTGGATAGATCTTATGGTTTTGGGCAAAGCGTTCCACGGTTGTGTAATGTACGAAAAGCTGGATGCATAAGTTGATTTGTATCTAAGTCCATTGCAATCTGGATAATGCAGATTTAAATAAATATAAAAAAATTAATTTTTTATATTTTGAAGTGTTTTATTGCATACCATTTTAACACAATTGTATTAAGCAGTATATCAAATTAATAAATCCAATCCAATCCAATCTCACCACTAATCAGATAGCCCTTTCAGATTGCAACAGAAACTAAATATTCAGTGATGGTCAGTATCCAGGTACCAGCATCAGGTGTCCTGTTTCATTGTAACTATCAGGCTTATTTTCGAAAGTGATCACCGGCCATGTTCCGACAAAAATCGGGAGATGGCCGGCGATCTCTCAAAAGCGGCCAAATCGGTATAATCGAAAGCGGTGTTTTTGACAGCATCGCCGCTTTCCCGTCACCTCACCGGCGAAAGTTCAAGGGGGCGTGTTGGCGGCAAAGCGAAGGCGGGACATGGGCGGGCATGGGCGTGGTTACCAGATGGCCGGCTTTTGCGGATAATGAAAAATAAAAGCGGCGTTCATCAGTATTTTGCCGGGTTTACTTGGTCCTTTTATTTTCACAACCAAGCCTCAAAAAGGTGCTCCAACTGACCAGATGACCACTGGAAGGAATCGGGGATGACCTCCCCCTACTCCCCCAGTGGTCACCAACCCCCTCCCACACTAAAAAACACAATTATAAACATATTTTGCCAGCCTGTATGCCAGCCTCAAATGCTGTACCCACCTCCATGACAGCAGAATGTGCTCTATCCTCTGACAGCCTTTCCCTGGTTGTGATGTGGCTCTCGGGTGAGTGTGACACCTTTTCTGTTAGGTGCACTGTAGAGTCACATCAGCAATGCATTGTGGTGGGTGTAGGGTAGTGGGCTCTACTCCCATGGTGCTTTTCCCCCTGCTAATTGGGTCAGAGTGTGTCTAGTTTTGTTTCCGGTAGTCCATGAGGTAGTGGCCATTTTTGTAAGCCAGTTTTAGATCCCTTTCATGTGTTACCCACGTTAGAGAACTTAGTTATTACTTTGAATGTTGCTGAAAGAGGGCATTGTACACCATTCTGCCAGCTCTGACCTACTGCTAATCTCAGTACCAGGGAGACTCTTTGCCAGTGGGGCACAACCTCTGATCTGCAGTTAACTGTGAGTAAACGTGCTTATTCCAATAAAGGACTTTTTCAAAGAGATTAGTCTTCAGGTCTCAACTGGTGTGCCAAGGTTATACAGCAGCAACAAGTCCTAGAGGCCTGCATGTATGCAGGTCCCTGGAGCACTTTTACTGGGTACCGCAGTGCACTTAAGGCAGGCGGACCCACGCCCATCCCCTCCTACCTGTAACACTTGTACTGGTAAATGGGAGCCCTCCAAAACCCACTGTACCCACATGTCGTGGCCCCCTTCACCCCTAAGAGCTATGGTAGTGTTGTACATTTGTGGGTAGTGGGTTTTGGGGGGGGGGGGTTGGGGGGCTCAGCACCCAAAGTAAGGGAGCTATGCATGTGGGAGCTTTTTCTGAAGTCTACCGCACTGACCCCTAGGGTGCCCAGTTGGTGTCCTGGCATGTCAGGGGGACCAAATGCTGGCTCCTCCCATGACCAAATGCCTTGGATTTCGCTGGGTTCGCGATAGCCGGCATTTTTTTCCATTATCGCTGAAAAACAAAACCGGCGATCTCAAACCCGGCGAACTTTGGCATTTGGCCGGCCTAAACCGTATTATTGAAAAAAAAGATGGCTGGCCATTTTTTTCCATAATATGGTTCCGGCCAGCTGTTGCGCCGCCGCCAAAATAGATTGCCGGCGACGTTCGATTATGCCCCTCCACGGCAGCTAGCATTTTTCCTATATGTTGAACATAGTGGTTTAATATCGTACAGTTCATACTTAGGTCCTTAAGGCTCATGTCCTCATCTGGACAGATGCTAATCATATCCTTCTGGACTTGTAGCCTCTAGAATTAGACATGCTGCTCCAGCTGAGTTGTGTAAATTATTTATGTAGAAGCATAATCACTTTCTGAACAATTATTAAGATTATATTTTCCTAGCGGATTAACACAATGACACATAGCTTTTCATCTCTAGGACTAGAGGGCTCAAGGCATGAGCATAGAATGCACTGTTGTCCCTGCTATACTTGTTCTGCAGTAGGGGCAGTGGGGGATTTGCAGGGGGGGGGGGGGGAGCTCAGTTCTGTCCCAGGTTTCTGACTACATGGAAGATTTTAGTTGCTAATGCTGCAACTCTAGCATCTTTGTTCTCCTTTCATTCAAAGGCTGAATATTGAGAACAGATTTCATAAGCTGTCCCTACCCACAGTAGCTGAGCCAGCTTCATTACAGTGCAGAGATGTTGTGCGTCGTCATTTCCCAGTGCTAGCTCATGCAAGTGCATAAAAAATGCTGAGGAATGCTCTCGGGGTACATGACTATGATATAAAGCGCCCAGCAGACTCTCTATTTCCCCATGAAAATATAAGAAATAAAACCACAGGAGAACCAAAAGGAGGTCAGGCTGAAAGAAACGTGAGAAATAAAACCTAGATTCAGACAAAGAGAGATCTTAAGGGGCAATGCCTCTACTTTATGTATAAAAGGTAGTAATGTGTGACTGCTGCACTTTGGGACTCTTGTTGCTGTATAATATCATTAGTAATGTAGTACCTCTGTGAGGTCCTTTTCCAAAGCATAATTATTAAGAACAAGTGATTCACTGTATGAGGTTGGGTGCTCATCCCTGCAAGTAGACTTGGTCCAAAACACTCTTCTCTGATTTCTTTTTGTCACGTGTATCCTAATGTGAAGGATCTGCCTTTATTTTTTTGCTTGTCTGGACCACAAGTTATATTATTGGATAGCAGGCCTTACCATCTCATAGAAACAGAGAATCTGAAGGCAGATAAGGACCGTAAGATCTGTCTAGTCTGTCCAATTTCATTCCTTCTGCATTAGCAAAGACACCTGTTCCTGTCTAGCTTTATCATATCTTCTTTATGACTGGGGATCTTCTGTGACTATCCCGGGCTTTCTTGCATTCTGTTACTATTTTGGTCTCCAGTACCACCACTGTAAAGCCACAAAAACATAGAAAATGATGGTAAAGATCATACGGCCTATCCTGCCTGACCATATGGAGGCATATTTTCAAAGCACTTAGCCTTCCAAAGTTCCTTAGAAACCTATGGAACTTTGGAAGGCTAAGTGCTTTGAAAATATGCCTCTTTTGTATATCAACCACTAAGCTCGACTGACCCTTCTTCTCCCTCACAGATCCTCTGTGCTTGTCCCATGCTTTCTTGAATTCAGATACAGTTTGTATCTCCACCACTTCCACTGGACTGTTCCACAGATCCACCACCCTTTCTGTAAAGAAATATTTCCTTAAATTGCTCTTCATGCTGTTCCATGAATATGTCTTCTCATAAAGGAGTTTCACTTCTGTGTCTGCCCTCTTTGAGCTTTATTTTGTAACCCTTGTTCTAAAACTTAATTGTTCTAAGAAAATGTATCTTGTCCATTATTTCTGAGTATTTGAATATCTTTATGATCTTCCCTTCCCTTCATTAGTGTGTGTGTGTATTTAGGTCCTTGAGTTGTATTTCATGGGGCTTTTGTGGCAGACTATGGATGATTTTCATAGCCCTTTGCTTTGGAAATGGACACAGTACTTCGAAAAACCAGTCCTCTACTGAACCCTCTGCATCTAAGCATTTCTATGGCTCTGTTCACTACCCCATGGGGTGAGCACTTTCATTTTTCAATTATGTTTTCTTTATCATTTTGGGGGATTGGTTTTTTTTTTTTTGGGGGGGGGGGTGTTTGCTTCATTTGAGGTTTATTTGAATGCAAAAAAAATAGCAAAATTAATGCAAATATAAAATGAAAAAGAGAAATGGTTTTACTAGTGTTAGATCTTATCAGAGAAATCTGATTAATTTCTTTGACTGGGTGACTCTAAATTTTCATAAACCCAACTTTATGTTTAAATCATTTTTAATTAAAAGAATACTCAAATATAGTAGGCAAAAATGAGAAAAGACAACCTTAGAGATTCCGACCTTTAAATACCTCCATGGCTTAAATGCACAAGAGGCAGCTCACTTTCAATTGAAAGGATGTTCAGGAAACAAGGAACATAGGATGAAGGTAAAAGAAGATAGGCTGTAAATTAATCTAAGGAAATACGTTTTTTATAGAAAGATTGGTAGATGTATGAAATGGCCTCTCAGTTGAGGTGGTAGAGACAAGGATTGTATCTGAATACAAGAAAGCATGGGACAAGAACAGAGGATCTCTAAGGGAGAGGAGATGATAGATTTGTAGTTGTCCCATGCTTTCTTGTATTCAGATACAATCCTTGTCTCTACCACCTCAACTGTCTTATGTTGGCCCTGGCTAAATATAGGCTAGGACCAATGTAAGCTTCAGCAGCTCTCAGCAGGAAATTTAGCCCTGGATATTCAGTGCCTGGGTCCTTGTATGGCCTGGTGCTGAATATCTGGGGCTAATCTAGCCAGCCACAGTCATCATTTTTTAAAAAGTTGAATGCCACCCACTGAATATTAACCCTTCTGTGTCTAACGTGGAAATCTCTAACTGGAGGGGACAATATCTTATCACGACTGGGATTATCTAAGGATGAATAATCAAAAAAGTCTCCGACTCATGCCAGCATTAAAGTAATATATGTATACAAAAGGATGAAAAAGGATCTCAGAAACCATATGGATGTTTTTTTATGAACGTTCAATAACAGGCTCCAAATTTCAATTAGCAATGTTGAAAAATCCTCCCAATTGTACTGAATTTATACATTTTAAAAATTTTATTTTAGGTTCCTTAAATACTTTCCTGGCTCTAACAATCACTTTTAAATATGCGTTTAAGTGTAATTTCTAGGGGTGGGAAATGATAAAATATTTTAATCGCAATCAAATTTTTTATTGCATGATTAATGGAACTTAATCATGGCATGCATTTTGGGCACATGCTTTTCCAATTTTTTTTTTTATGTTGACCCAAACATCCTTACATACAGATGCTCAGCGTGGCTGATTATCCTTCACAACATGCTATTCAATTAGGGGCGGGCAACGATTAAAACTTTTAAGCAAAATTAAATGTGGTATTAAAAATTGTAATCATATGATTAGTCGTACCTCTGGGCTTGATGGCTTCGTACTCCTAAATTCCCACTGCATGAAAATGTTTCAAACCTGCTGAGTATAATGAAAAGTAACACGCACACACTTTCTCCCCATAGCATATTGCTCCCCCTCTCCTCCATACAGGTACCTACCTTTCTCCTGTCCTACTGCATCTTTCCCCTATACATACACCAAGTGTCTCCCCTTCTGTTACCCCTGACACACAGACACCCATTTCTCTTCTGTCCTGCTGCTGACCCCCCTCCCCCAAGCACACAGGTCTAGCCTTCCCTCCTCCCCTCCCCCCTGCATTTATCTTAACATTTATCTGGCTTTTCATAGGGTTTCTGGCTGTGAATCCCACATGCTACTTACAACTGACCCCAGTGCCTTCCTTCTGCTATGTTATGGCAAAGTGAAATAGAACAGGCAGGGGAGAGAAAACAATGCTGGATAGCAGACAGGAGTTAACAATTTTGATCATGATTAAACATTTTAATCATAGTTAAAATAAAAAAACAAGTATTCGCATTAATATTGCACTAAATGCCCACCCTAGTAATTTTGCTTTTAAATATAGCAGCGTTTAGCTAATGAACCTAAACTGCTCCAGTTAACTGAATTTACAACAGCAATGCCAAAAGAAATTTAACAGCTACATTTGACTCCATTTAAGCAATGTGATGTGAAATGTGATTTATCAACCACACGCAGCTTGACTTGCCTTATACAAAATGTAACTTATTAGCCACACTTAGGGTTCCTTTACTAAGGTGCAGTAACGGATTTAGCGCATGCTAAACGCTAAGACACCCATTATATTCCTATGGCCATCTTATAATTTAGCATGCACTAATCGTTAGCGCCCCTAAGTAATAGGATCCCTTGGCATGATTTGCCAAACAGAACCCATTTTGCTGAACATCTCAGCTTCAACAGGAACTAATAGTACAGCACTGTTGTCTTTCATAGTGCTGCTCATAGCAAGCAGAAATTCAAAATGTCGCCGCCGGATCAGCGTATTAATTTAATACTGGCACAAGTGGAAGACTTTTTTGGTTATTGATTAGTATTGAGGTGCAGTCTTCCAATACCCATGTTTTGATGCGGGTTCTCTAAGGATGACCAATGGGGTGAAAGTGCACATTGAGCCAGAGAATGTGAGCGTCAAACTCCAATGGGACTAGAGAGAATGTGGTCGAATGCACTATCTGTGATCTATAAGATTAAAGATTAAATGACCCTTACAGATCTGTTAATCTGGGCAGCATGGGTCACAGGGTGGCAGTATAACACAAATATGCAAGCACAAACCTGTGTGAACAGAACAGGATTCATTAATAATCAGCATTTCAGGATGCCTGTAGCATCCTAAACCAGGGTGCTGTGCAAATGCTTTCCCAAGAAAGCTGATAACCCGAGTGGTTACCTGAAGAAGTAACATTGCAAGGTCACAGGGAGTGTTTGTACGAAAAGGAGGATTTTGAGCTTTCAGACTATCCTTCATATATTCAAAACTATTTAACTGGCCAGAAATGGCTCCTAGCTGGTTAAATAGGGTTTAAACGCCTAACCACGGATATTCAGTGGGAGATAACCAGTTATCTCCCGCTGAATATCCTGGTTAGCCACTAAGGAGGTGATTCTATATATGGCGCCTAAAAAACTGGGGTTGAAATCAGTGACGACTAAGCATATTCTATAATCGGCACGGATTGGAATATGCTTAGTTGATATTTCAGTGCTGATATCTGCACCTCTCCATTTACGCCAATGAAAACCTGGTGTAACTCTCAGATTTAGGAGCAGTTGGCCATATTCTATAACTAGGTGCCTAAATTTTAGAATGCCCATGAAACGCCCACTTCCCTGCCCATAACCACACCCCCTTTTGCCTCTATGTGTTAGAAGTTCGGCGCACATCATTACAGAATACGCTTAGTGGGTTGTGCGCCTAAATTGTAATCAGTGCCAATTAGTGCTTATTATTGCTTGTTAAGTGCTATCAGTGCTCATTAGCTTGTTCAGCCAATTAAGTTATGCGCAGTGTTATAGAATTCTTGCCAATTTGGTCACCTAAATTTAAGCGCACTATATAGAATCCGGGGGGTAACTGGCTATATTGCGCAACATAGCCAGTTAGGCACAGATATTAAGCTTAAATAGCAGGCCTATCTTTGACCACTAAAACGTTAACCAGTTAGTGTTGATATCAGCATAGCCAGTTAACATTTTAGTGGCCAAATTCAATGCCGGTCGCTGGTCGCCGTCACCGAATATGGCCTAGCTTTGAATATCTGGGTTTAACGCTGGCGGCAGACACCAAACGTGCTGCCCGCTGCTGGCTGAATATTGGGCCCCTTTACTCTAGTTAGGCACATGCTTTTAGCATAGCCTTCCTCCAGCTCCAAACACAGCCATTGAAGTTTGAAGAAGATTCAGGTCTCTTGTCAACCTAATCTATTAAAACCCTATTTGAACCCTCCATTACCTCAGGAACAAACTTGTGAGCCTTCCAGGGACAGAGAAATACCCAGTGTACCCAGTGACGATCCTAGGTCGGCTGCCACCCGGGGCGGATCGCAGATGTGCACCCCCCCCCCCGGGTGCATTTTTGGCTGCTGGGAGCAGCCACGCGGCTCTCGGCTATGCTGGATCCCTGCTCCCTCTGCCCCGGAGCAGGAAGTAACCTGTTCCGGGGCAGAGGGAGCAGGGAACCAGCAGAGCCAACAGGCGCGCGGCTGCTCTATGCACCCCTCTAGCGGCATGCACCTGGGGCGGACTGCCCCCACCGCCCCGCCCCGCCCTTGGTACACCGCTGAGTGTACCTGAATATAACTCACTTTGAGCTACTATAGAAAAGGTGTGAGCAAAATCAAAATAAATAAATAAAAATATAATGCTCCATGTACTGAACTCAAATCTAAGCTTGACTACTTATTACCTAATGCAGAAAACTCAGGTTTAGTATTACTCAGACTACCTGTAATTTTATTGTATTTTATTTTTAATAGGAGAACCTTAGATGAAAAATAACTGCCATCTCATTTTAGATCAAACAGCCAGAGAGAAAACCCGAGACAATTTGCTTTGAAAATTCAGTGTAAAATCTATGGCTCCCAGAGGAGACTGGATTCCCTGCAGGTCATGGTGTCTTTTATCAGAGCAATATAAAAATTATCCAAAGATAATGCTGGCCAAGAGTTTTTAATTTATACAGCAGGAATTCTGGGATTATTTTATTAATGGGGGAAGGGTTGAGGAATATACAGCCTGATATTTGGCTGCTACGGTCAGTATTTTTTTTTTTTTTAATTTTCAGCTATGGTGGCTAAATAAAATCTGCATATTCAGTGTCAGTATCTGGATTGCAGATGTTTATTATTTATTTATTAGGATTTATTTACCACCTTTTTGAGGAATTCACTCCGAGGCTGTGTATAGCAAGAATAAGTCAAACATAGGCAATAGAAAATTAAAGCCCACCTCTTCAGTGCTGCATTCGGCACCTAACCCTTACCGTTCAGTGAATCCAGACTGCCCCAATTTGACTGCCCCTATCGGACCGACCGTTCACTTGTCTATTAGATTGTAAGCTCTTTGATCAGGGACTGTCTCTCTTTGTTAAATTGTACAGCGCTGCGTAACCCTAGTAGCGCTCTAGAAATGTTAAGTAGTAGTAGTAGAATTACATCAGTAAAATCATTCAAATAACAATACAAGGTATACCATAATATACTACGTACAGTGTCAACATACTATGCAATAAAACATTTTAATAGCATAGGGTGTAAGTAAAGATGGAGAGATCAGATAGAGTAACAGGAGTAAGAAAGTAAGGGGGCTAATTTCAAGAAAGTTGCACATGAGATCAGAAAGGTGCATGAATATTATCTTAGCTACGGGTGCTATAGAAAATCCAGCTAGAGCTGTGAGCAGCCACACTATCCAGTAGCGATGTTATTCAAACCATTAGCCCAGCTGACTAACCAGATATAGTTAGGATTAGTATGTAAGTACATATATAAGTACATAAGTGTTGCCATACTGGGACAGACCGAAGTTCCATCAAGTCCAGCATCCTGTTACCAACAGTGGCCAGTCCAGGTTACAAGTACTTGGCAACAGGGGCATAGCCAGACTTCGACAGGAGGGGGGTCCATAGCCCGAGGTGAGGGGGCACATTTTAGCCCCCCCGGCACCGCTGAACCCCCCTCCACCGCCGCCGCAACCCTCTCGTCCCCTTCCCACTGCCAACCCTCTCCCGCCATGTACCTTTGCTGGCGGGGGACCCCAACTTCCACCAGCCGAAGTCCTCTTCTCGGCTGCGTGGTGTTGCCAAATGATCTGATCAAGTTTGAATCTGTTTCTGTACGTGCGTCTGACGTCCTGCACATACAACGTGCAGGACGTCAGATACACGCACAGAAACTTGATCAGATCATTCAGCAAGCAATGCCACGCGGCCGAGAAGAGGACTTTGGCTGGTGGGGGTTGGGGTCCCCCGCCAGCAAAGGTATGCAACGGCGGCGGGGGAGGGTTGGCGGCGAGGAGGGGTCAAAAGGGTCGTGGCAGGGGGGTCCAGGGCCAAATCTACGGGGGCCCATGCCCCCGTGGCCCCATGATAGCTACACCACTGCTTGGCAAGATCCCAAAACAGTGCAACACATTTTATGCTGCTTATTCCCAAATCCATCTTAATAATGGCTTATAGACTTTTCTTTTAGGAAGCTATCCAAATCTTTTTAAAATCCTGCTAAACTAACTGCTTTTACAACATTCTTTGGCAACGTATTCCAGAGTTTAATTACACGTTGAGTGAAGAAATATTTTCTCCGATTTGTTTTAAATTTACTTTTTTTGTAGCTTCATTGCGTGCCCCCTAGTCCTACAGTTACTCAAAGCCCTTTAGTGCAGATTCTAGTGCTTATTTGGAGTGAAGAAGTAGGCTAGTGGTTAGTGCAGTGTGCTTTGATCCTGCTGAAGTGGGTTCAATTCCCCCTGCAGCTCCTTATGACTCTCTGCAAGTCATTTAACCCTCCATTACCCCAGTTACAAAATAAGTACCTGTAGGTAAGCTGTTTTGATTGTAACCACAGAGTATATCAAGTCCCATCCCCATCCTCCTTCCCTTTCTATTTACACAATGAAGACACAGCACACAGGATGTGTGGATCCCAAAACAAAGTGTTGTACTTGAAGAACATGGCAAGAAACAGATGTAAAATCTATTTCCATTTCATCTAATGAGGCAGGTCAAAGAAAATGAATGCATTTATTTATTTATTTATTGCATTTGTTTCCCACATTTTCCCTCCGTATGACAGGTTCAATGTGGCTTACATATTGCTAAAAAGGCGGTTACAAAATTTAGATTTGTAGAAGTCTAGTACATAATACAGAAGTACAATAAACACTTAGGTTGATATATTAGCATATTGTGAGAGAGGTTAATAGTATTGTTTTCCATTTCTGAACTTTTCGTGTTGTATGGTGGTGTACGATTAGGCAGATACAGGGGGGAAAGACTTCTTGAAAACATGTGTTTTCAGGTTTTTTTCTGAATTGTAGGTAGTTTTCTGTGAGTTTCAGGTCTTTGGGTAGTGATTTCCAAAGTTGTGTGCCTATAAACAAGAGGCTGGAAGCATGTGAAGATTTGTATTTTATACCTTTGCAATCCACAATTCCAGGAATAACATGTATAGAATGTTTGTACGTTTGGGAAGCTTGCCAGGTGCCCTTGGCCTGCATTGGCCGCTGTTGTCGACAGGATGCTGGGCTCGATGGACCCTTGGTCTTTTCCCAGTGTGGCATTACTTATGTACTTACTTATGTAATTGGAGTAGTGAAGGGTTAGGTAGGTTCTTGCTGTTCTCGTCATGTATGCAAGACAACAAAGCCAAAGAATAATTTATACAATCATTTAATTAAACTACACTTTTCCTTTTACTGACCCTATTAAGAGCATCACATTGGTCATTTCTTTGGGTCAAAGCACAAATATCTGCTCACATGAACCCTCTCTAGCCACTGTTCCTGGGAATTTACCTTGCTATACAACTAGTCTTAACCACATTCTCTGGCAGCACATTCATCTAAATTTGTTGCTTACTATTTTGAAGCAGTGTCTCCTAGTCCTAGTATTCTTGGAAAAAGTAAATAATCATTCTCTAGCCCATGACTTTTTAAGTTTAAAAAAAGAAAATGTCTTGAGCAGCTTTCACATGAAGTACTTTGTAAATGTCTTCCGGAATCACTGCATAGACTGGCTGACCCTTACCAATATGATACCATAGTTATCGTGTTTTTCCCCTCTAGCATTCTCCATAGTGAAGATTAAAGCATTGCATAGTTTTATGGTGGGTTGGGTGATTTTTATCGTTTTTATTTTTTTTTTTTAAGCTTTAAGTTTAAGCTTATCAATTTGATATATACCACCTCTTTTGAAGCACAAATTAAGGTGGTTTACACATAACTATACAGGTATTTGAACTGTCTCTGATGGGCTCATAATCTAAGGGCTCCTTTTACTAAGTGGCGGTAAGCTCAATGCTGGCTTACCACTCGCTATACTGGAAGAACCGCTGGGCTACTGCAGCAGCCCAGCAGTACTTCCCACCCCTAGCGTGCTGTCATTTCCAGCACTACAAAAATGTATTTATTTTTGTAGTGCCGGAGTGTACCTGACGGTTATTGGGCAGTGCCGCGTGCTGCCCAGTTACCTCCAGGTTAATGGGGGAGCCCTTACCTCCACCTCAATGGGTGGCGGTAAGGACTCCCCCACCCCAAAATGGCTGTGCAGCAAGTGCTTTACTTGCCGCCCGGCCATTTCCTGTGGGAAAGCGAGACTTCCCTTTTACCAGCTGTGGTAAAAGGGGGCCTTGGTGTTTGTTTAAAACATGCACTGATGCTAGCGCCAGCCCCCTTTTGCCCCAGCTTTGTAAAGAGGTCCTAAGTATTTTGTACCTGGGGCAATGGAGGGCTAAGTGACTAGCCCAGGATCACACAGACCTGCAGAGGGAATTGAACCTGGTTCCCCAGTATGTTAACCTCCTGGCTTCCCAGGTCTACAACCCGCTGCACTCATATATCTGATGAACCCCCATATCTAGCACGCTACTTAGTCCCTTATCTTCCTTCCTGGGCCCTCAGATCAGCTCAAGAACATCATCTTCACGTGCCCACTTATAGAGATATTCACCATGAACATACCAGACATGCTATATTTTCAATCCAGGGTCCTGACCTCTGAAACTCATTACCTGTTCATCTGCGACAGTGCTCTACTATAACTGTATTTAAATCAGAGCTTAAAACTTTCTTCTTTTGAGTTGAGTTCCCCTCTTTCACATGATTACTATAGTAATTCTACATTATTCATGGAATCGGTGGAATCGTTGTGTGTCTGGACCTAGGCGCAGAATACCTTCTTGTTTTTACCCCCTTCCTCTTTCCTTTGAAAATTGAAGTTCTCCCCATCTTCCCTACTGTCTGCTGTCTAGCTCATTTGTCTAATCCTTTTCTGATTTTAGATTGTATGTCACTTAGATGATTTTCCCGTTAGGTGGGATAGTAAATGTTTAATAAACTTGAATACGCGCCTAATGAAGGAGCATCCATTTGCGCTACATTTCAGTTGCTGCACTTGGCCATACCAAAAGTTAAGACACAATTCCCGGCTGTAAACAATATTCTATAAACTGTGCCTAACTTTAAGCTCGGCTTATATAATAGTGCTTTTTTTGGCACCACATATAGAATTTAGCCCTAAGCGTGATTCTATAAAGGTCACACACCCTTTATAGAATCACACTTAGTGCTGATTTTTACAGTGCTGAATTTTGAGCGCCATTCATAGAATTCCCTCCTAAGATACATTGATGCATATGTTACAGAATAGCACCTAGCATTTACGTGCATAATGGCCAATTAGTAGCGCTAATTATACACATAAGTACTATTATTCTGTAACTTACATGCACAATCGGTACCTATCTCTAGGTGCTAATTTATAAAATTGCCCTTCACGTCTGTACCTGAGGCAATGGAGGGTTAAGTGACTTGCCCAAGATCACAAGATGCTGCAGTGGGATTTGAACCCTGCTGTCCTAATCACTAGGCTGTCCTTTTACTCCAATGAATAACACAGCTTGGCAAGTTTAACATGAGCTGTGCTATTCATTTTCCATAATAATGAACTGCTTTGCAGATCATTATTTAACAGAATTTAGGCTCAATTTTCTTTCAGAGAATAAGTTGTATTATTTGCAAATAAAGCACATGATTGAGTAAGTAGCTCCCTAAGCTTGTACTTCAGGCAGTGAAGGATAAAGTGACATTCCCAGTATCACAAGGAGCATCAGTGGGAGAAGCAAGATTTGAAACTGGTTTCACTGGTTCTCAGCCTGCTGCTTTAACTACTAGGCTACTCCTTCACAATGTTAGCTTAGAAATTAGTTATTAATGAAATGTTATTGATGAGGATTTAAAGGAAAGCCAATACAAAGCAGGCTGCAGCTGGAGTCTTCACTTGGACATGCTCCTGTGTGAATTTTGTGCAATGATGTCAGGTGACACTGCTTCCCTGAACCTCATCTCTCTCGCCTGCTATTTCATCCTTATTGAAGGCATGCTGCCCTTTGTGTGGGCGTATTGTTATGTGTGGGTGTTTGCAGCATTTCTGGCATGCTGAATTCAGGCCCCTACTCCAGAAAAATTAAGCATTATAAAAGCCAGGGAGCTCTGATTCTTTCCAAGGATTACACAAATGATTGAATCAGTAGCTGGTCTTCTGAACGTGTTACCATAGTGGCCAAGAGATGCATGCATATTTTCCAAGTGTAATAACTGCTGTTTTTCAAACATGCATATTGCTAAAATAAGTACTGAATCTTATAACCCAAATACTTCCATTTTGCCTTAGTAATCAAGCCCCTAGCGGTAGTGGTGCCTGGCTACTGTTAGGGATGCTATTTTGAGGAAGGCATCAGCAAAGCAGGAGCAACTGAGGATCCCTCCTGCCTGATGACCACTGCTACTATTGCTGGGGCAGTGGCGTACTAAGGGGAGGGGCAGTGGGGGCGGTCTGCCCCGGGTGCACGCCGCTGGGGGGGTGCCACACGCCTGTTGGCTCTTCGTTTTCATGCTCCCTCTGCCCCGGAACAGGTTACTTCCTGTTCCGGGGCAGAGGGAGCATGGAAACGAAGAGCCGACAAGCAAGGCACCCCCCTCCCCAGCGGCGTGCACCCAGGGTCGCACTGCACCCGGGGGTTATTTCGCTGGGGGGGGGGTGTCGCGCTGTTCCGGGGGAGGAGGGGGCGCTGCACCCGGGGGGGGCAGGGCGCATCAGCGATCCGCCCCGGGTGTCAGCGCCCCCTAGGAACGCCACTGGCTAGGTGTCATGTTTGCATTTAATGAAACATGACCCTCTCTGGTAGTTGCATGAGTTGACTGCTAGGGGCACAGTTTTGAGGAAGGTGCTGGCAGCACAGGAGTGACTGGGCATCGCTCCTTCCCAATGACCACTTGGTCATCAGGGAGTAACATAGTGGGGGTCCCTTAGGCAGCTTTGGGGGGGGGGGCGCTTGATCAGGGGGGAGGGAGAGGGATGTGGAGCTTGACTGGGGGGGGGGTAGGTGAATTGATTGGGCAATGCAAGGATTAACGGGGGGGAGAAGGATTGATCTAGGGGATGTGGCTATTGATTGGGGGAGTGAAAGGAAGTGATTGTGGGGTGAAGGGAATGGCAGAGCCCTGCAAGGCTACAGCTTTGTGCCCAGTGCTCCCAGGCAGTAAATTAACCCTGGTTTTAAGCTAGGGCTTTTTAAACCTTGATTTCTGAGCCATAATGTGACTTGGGGTATGCATTGGGTGCACACTGCAAGTCGCTCTCTGGTGCTTACATAGTAATGAGCTGCTTTATATGCATCTGCATGTTTTGCATCTCCGTGTTATGTAATCCAAGGTGTCTTAATCACCATGGTAAATTAAGTCAAGCTCTGTTATGGCTCTTTAAGTCGTATTAAGGTGCAAATAATAGGACTTAAACCCCTAACACAGCTTGATATCTACCCCCCCCCCCCACATGTAGTTATGTGCATAACTGAAAATTAGTGCCAATTATTGCCAATTATTTGTTATTAATGCCAATTAGCACCTAATTTAACAATTAAGTTCCGCATGTAATAGGCAATATTCTATAACCTGCGTGCACAATTTTGCTCAGTAAGGGCTAGGTTCTATATATCATGCCTAAATGGTCGGCACTAAAAAAACCCCACCTAAGCGTATTCTATAAAGTGCACCTATATTTAGGCACAGTTTATAGAATACGGCTAGCACCTGTCCACACAACTAAATCTAGTCACAGGCAGTGATGCCAAGTAAAGCTTGGTGTAAATATCTATGCCTAAATTAGGCGTAGACCAGGTGTATTCTATAACAGTGTTAGTTTTTAGAAATGCCCATGAGCCACCCATGGCCACACCCCTTTTTCAACTATGTGCCTTAGAATTTACGCACATTACTTTACAGAAAACATTTAAACAGTTGTGTGTATAAATTTTAATGCCAATTAATGTCAATAATTGCTTGTTAATTGGCAATTAACAACACTGATTGGCCTGTTAACTAATTAATTTGTGCGCGCAAAACCAGAATACAACCAGATTTGCATGTGCAACTTAAGTTGCACTATATAGAATCTGGGGATAAGTGGAAAAATGGGAAGCAAGATTATAGACTTAGGGGGTAGGGGTGTGCAGGCAAAAAAAAAATTACTTGTTTGGTTTCTCATGTTGTGTGCAGTTTTTATTTTTTCATTTTGTTTTTTATAAAAGTTTTTTTTCAAGGCAATTTTGTTAATTAAGAGGTGGCTGCAATTGCTGCCCCAAACAAACAAAATAAAAAATAGTTCATGGCAAACCAACTCAACTATCCTGATCACAATCTAAAACCCTGATGACAACCCACACCTCCCTAAGAGCATCACTCAACCTGTTCTGTCCTCCACGCCCCCCAGCGTTACCACAATGTATCACCTCCCCACCCCCCACCAGAAAGATAGCTGATCGTCCTGGCACTTACTGGGGATATCAGTGGAATAGGGTGAGGATAAGCGCAATACCCTTTTGCTTCCAGAACCATTGTACTGAAGTACCACAAGGTCAGGGCAGCCATTTTAGACTGGTGCTACAAGGAGCAAGAGAGAGGGGGCTGCACTCCTGCCCCCAACAAGCCCACTGGACCACCAGGGATACAGGTAGGCCCAGAGGGAGGGCTTGCCTGCATGTCTTGGGGATGGGGTCTTGATAAGGACTGGGAGGGGGGAGGGAAAGAAGGGGACATTGGTGGGAGGCTTGGGGGCTTTAGTAAAGAAAAAAAGTTACTTGAGCCAGCTGACCCGATATTCAGCCCAACCCCAAAAATCCCCGATATTCAGTGCCAGTGCCCAGACATGACCTGGCACTGAATATCAAGGGATAAGTTAGCCGGCAACAATCAGCATTTTAAAAATGCTTATCGCCTTCGGCTGAATATCAGGGGGGGGGGGGGGGGGTGATAGTATAATAGTAATGGTGAATTTCACACAAGGATTCAGGGCTATAAGTCTACAAATTCAATTTTAACAAGGGTTCCAGAATAACTTTTTCAGAGTTTAGTGCTAGGAACATAGCCAAAGAATAGTATTTGGAGTAAGTCTCTAGAACAGTTCCAGGAGGGAAACTGTAGGCCAGATGTGGATTTCTGACAACCTCATTCTGTTGCATTAGAAGTCCTGCTGCATTGATTTCAATAGGTAATAAGGCCACACTGCTTTAGGATGTAAATTTAAAACTAGGACTAGCCAAATAGTCTCTCTCCAGAAACTGGGTAACTTGGTAGCTCTGCTTAAGTTACTGCAAGCACTCAAATTTTACTGAGTCCTTTTATCAGTTTTTAAAATTTAGGTGACTGAAACATTCTGTCACAGAATCCCTAGGCAGGATGTGGCATCTACTAGAGAGGGATTGCCAGGCTTGTATACTAGAAAGAACAAGGTGAGAACTAGGATTGCTCAAACTACTACTACAAATCATTTCTATAGCGCTACCAGTCGTACGCAGCGCTTCACAATTACACTTTAATGTCACTGGAAGTGCATCCAACACAAAAGGGCAAACAGAGATTACTTAAATCAAGGCAAAAACAGAACCAAATCAATGGTTGATCAACAAAACAAAACTGAAGCAGCAGGGAAAAACTCCAGAGGCAGGGCAGAAATAGCCAAGCCTGCCCTAATCTGGTCCCTGCTGGGCCAAACAGGAAACAGCAACTAAGATTACCAGAAATACAAGACACAGCTAGGAATGAGCTGGCTCCAGCTAAAGTCCTAAGAGGCAGGCAGAATATCTCCTCGAAGACAAGTGCTCAGCAATTGAAGGGCCACTGGTTTGAGGCTCTTTCATTCCTGACAGCTACTAGCAATACTGGGGAGGGGGGAGCAGAAATTTAATGACTGTAAAAAAAACAAGACATTTTGGATTTTTTCCTGTCATTTCCGGATGGAAGTTTCCCTTGTCGTTTCAAACAAATGTACAACACCTGGTTTGCAATGCTAATGCTCTAACCTGAACAATGGAGTACCCACATCTCGTTTGATGTTTATTTCTAAGGAAATATTTCTTTATGGTGAATGCTTGGGACCAGGGCAGGTCCTAGGCAGGAGCAACTGCTGTGGCCACACAGGGTCTCTTGCTCCCAGGGGCCCCGCACTGGAGACCTGCATGGCAAATCCAGCACCAGTCCCTTCCCTCTCCATGAGTCCAGTCCCCCCCCCCCCCCCCCCCGGTCTACAAAAACCTAATTTTTCTTTGCTGTGCCAGCAGCGGTAATAGGAACAAGCTGTCTGGACCGACCGGGCCATAAGTATATAAGTATTGCCATACTGGGACAGACCGAAGGTTCATCAAGCCCACAATCCTGTTTCCAACAGTGGCCAATCCAGGTCACAAGTACCTGGCAAGATCTGTAGGTACATTTTCTTGCCATCTCACCTTTACTGGTCTGAGGCCTGCCAAGCCTGAACCAACCAATATGGATTCTACAATCTGTGCCCTGAATACATCGGAAACCATCAGAAACCAGCTTTGTACAATGGAAAATCACTGCTTGGCATACCCATGATGACTTCATCCAAGGATATGTTGTTTACTGCAAACTAGCCTCCGTTTATCTCTTGGGAAGTGCGGAGGAGCTTACCTCACAGATGCAAAAGTCTCCAGTGTTGGAGAGTTTGCTACCATCCGCCTTGTGATTGATAAGAGTTTCTTTGCTAATAACAAGGCCTCTTTTCATGACTGTGAATTCTGCTGGACAGAAGTATACAGTTTGTGATTGGTCCATAGGTGTCACTTGAGCAAGAGGGATGCCAAAGTTGGACAAGAGGAAGAAAGAAGGGAGTAGGAGAAGAGGAACAGAAGAATTGTTGGTGGTTAGATCACTCTCATACAACAGAGGGGTGGGAAGCTACAGAAGGAAGGGCTGGTCGGCCTAGACAGCCTGTTCCCATTGCTACTGCTGGTACGAAACCACTGTGAGTACCTGGTCCCCTCTTTGGAGCTAGTAATTGGAGGGTTTTTACAGCTGCCACTGCTAGACTAAGCATTTTTTGTCCTGAAGTTGGGCCGTAGTTTAAAAATTCAGCGGGAGGGTTTTTTTATCTGGCGATTGGTTATTCTGGTAGTTCCTAATTGATTTGAATTCTTATTTGTAGCAGGCGCACAGAAGTTGCACCTGATTGTTTAATATATGCTTTCTGATGTAACAGATTTAGATGCAAGTCTATTATAAAAAGTAGACCGATACACATGTATAAAAACAAAGAAATAATTTATTCAAACCAAGATAAAAGCAGTAGCCGACCTGGCCACGTTTCGCCCTCAGGCTGCGTCAGGGGTAAAACTACAAATAAAAACATAAAAATAGTGATAACATCATCTCAACTTGAGATGATGTAATCACTATTTTTATGTTTGTATTTGTACTTTTATCTCTGACGCAGTCTGAGGGCGAAACGTGGCCACATCGGCTACTGCTTTTATCTTGGTTTGAATAAATTATTTCTTTGTTTTTATATATGTGTATCGGTCTACTTTTTATAATAGACTTTTATGTAGCAAGTAGACTGTTGCCTTTTTTGTGTTTCTTTTTATAGATTTAGATGCAGGCTGTTGAGTATGTTGGGTTGCTAGCAGAGGAAAAAGTGCTCTAGAGCAGTGCTTCTCAACCAAGGAGGTTAGATTTGTCATTTTATACCTCCTTTGGAGGTACACCTAGGCTAGGTGGCATAGGCTGTGATACCTCCCCCCTCCCAAAAACTGGTCTGCAATCACTCCAGAGCTGTCAAGTTACCCATTCTAGGAGGGAGACATTTTGGCCAGTCCTGGTTTTAAGCTTACATTCCAAAATTGTGCAGTATTTGTACTCCATGATTCCATCCATTGAAATCTGTGTTGCAGGTCCCATAATGCACTAGGCTGGGGTTTACAAAAATCTAGGACTGGCCAAAAAGTCTCCCTCCTAGAATGGGTAACTTGGCAGCTCTGTCTCTCTCCCCATATAGGGTGTTTAAATAGGAGCCAGTTCTGTGAGTGCTGGTGGGTGATGACAGTCCCCAATTACTGAGCCAGCTCCTTCACTGTGTTGAGGGAACAGCAATTTGTACTGTGTTTGAGGTCCTCAATCATTTTGGAATGTTGGCACCTATGGTTATTCGCACCATAGGGGTGGAGGGGAAGGAGAGGGGACAAGGAAATGCTGGACTATAGGGGTGGAGGAGAGAGAGGGGTGGGCAGGACAGTGAGATGGTCTACAGTTGTGGGTAGAGAATGAGAGGAAATGTTAGGGTAGACAAGTGTAGAAAGGAAGCGGGAAGGGAGATGCTTGGCATGGTAGAACCATGTGGAAGAAACCATCAGGGTTCTCAGGGGAGATGAGTGAGAAGATGATGGTGAATACAGAGAGTAGAAGTGAATCATCAGGGGTGGGGCTAGGCGAGGTTGGGTGGAGCAGGGTTGATTAAGGGGCAGGGCTAGGTAAGGAGCTGGGGGTCCCACTGAATTGGTCTGCACAGGGCCCCACAATTGCTAAGACCGGCCCAGTGTGGGACATGTTTCAAGCAGTGGAGACAAGGACTGTATCTGAAGTCAAAGCATGGAACAAGCACAGAGGATCTCTGAGAGAGAGAGAGGGATTGTAGACCTTAGTAGTTGGTATAAATGGACAGACTGGATAGGCCATATGGTTTTTAATCTGCCATTATATTCTGTGGGCTCAATATTCAGAGGAACTTATCTTGGTAGGAACTCCTCTACCAGGTCATACACTTATAGTGCTACTTAAAGTCCAATCAGACTGCCTCAGTACTATCCTGGCAGTGATAGGGAGGTACACAGGCAGAGTCTGGACAGAGCCATGAGTTACCTGGTTAGTGACAATATACAGTATATTAACTAAGTAACTATCCTGATAAAGTTAAGAAAGCAAAATGGCTGTCCTAAGTTTTCCCAGTCTGAGAATCACCAATACACGGATAAGTCCCAGTGGCTGCAATATACTGAGATCTTCAGTACTGGTATCTGGGTGTGACCCAGTGCTGAATATTGGGTATAAAAAGCCCAAGGCTCCCAATGTTTAAAAAAAATTGCTGACCAGAACAGGGTGAATTTTGACACACATGTTTCCATGAAAGCTAACATTATAAATTGTATCCTTGATATGTGACAGAAGAGGAGTCAAAAATGGCAAATGATGGATTATATTTCAGCTGTTTTCCTTCTCTTCAAATTCTGAGCTTGAACCGAAAGAGCTAGTGTGTGTGTGTGTGTGTGTGTGTGGGGGGGGGGGTTCAGGTAAATTTAGAAGGTCTAGAAAGCAATCAGTTCCACCCATGATCCAAATGTGGATGTGTTCTTACGATTTCGGGAACAAAACTCCATATTGTAAATGGAAAAAAAAATAATGAGGAGGGAATCAATTATTTACATTCTTACACTTAGAAGTTTGTTTTTCATTCCTAAATGTAAAATATATCCAAGCAGAAGCTGACATATTGAGGATGAGAGTTATGAAAGTTATTAATAGTTAGTCTATTGTATTTGTTCGTAAACATAAAAAGCGAAATAAAACGCTGATAAAATGTTTGTGAAGACAGAGAAATAATTTTCTCGGTTATATAACACTGCTTTGGGAATCTGCATTGTCATTACACCTTGCATATTTGCCAGTGTTCTATAAAACAGGGATTAATTTATTTGTGTTCTCTCCAGGAAACTGTGAAATACATGTACATGTGCATACAACTTTCTGGCTGCTATAAAGCAATGTTATGACAAGTACAAAAAAAAAAAAAAGACTGGCAATCATTGTGTTCCTCAGAGAGCTGGCTGAATTAGCGGTGGTGGAAGAATCAAAGGAGCTAAGGAGGAAGCAAAGACGATGGCATGGGTTTCCCCCAACTAAATTCACAGTGCAATGTATTACGTTACAAATATGTGCTTTGATCTCTCAAAAGAGCTTGTGTTATGAAATAAAACGTAGCTGCACTGAGGCTTTGGTGGAGACATTTCTACAGAAATCTTTACGTGCACAGTATTAAATGGCCTTCTTAATTCAAAGATAAGGACAGTGGATGCTGAAAGAAGTGGTCCATTATTGCTCTACCTTGCTCTGCTTATGCTAGGGATATATATTCCTGCAAATGGAAATACCATCTTTAACAGCTCATTTTTATTTTATCTGCATGCTCTGTGATGTGTGCATGGGACATTTAAATGTGATTATGCTATCTCATATGAATCACAATAATACTATTTGCAGGAAAAGTGTATTATAGCAGACAAAAACAAACGGGTTAATATTCAGCTATGGCAGTCACTGTATTTACTTTTTTAAATGCCAGCCATAGTTGTTAAATATATATATTCAGGGCTTTTTTTGTGGGGGTACTCTGGGGTACTGAGTACCAGCAGGGCCGCCGAGATACTGGGCCGGACAAGGGACAAGGCCGCCCCCGGGCCCCTGGCCCTGCCCCCACTGCCGGCCCCCTGAGGGGGCCCGGCACCACAGTCCTACCCACCTCCGCCACCGGGCCGGGCCCCTTCCACCTGAACCCCCGCCAGCAGAAGTGCTGTCTTCTGACTCCGGCATGTGCGGCCCACACAGACGCGCTCCTCTCAGCTGATCTTCGCTTTACGCTGCAGGGCTTCTGTGCGTCTGACGTCCTGCATGTGCAGGACGTCAGACGCACAGAAGCCCTGCAGCGTACAGTGAAGATCAGCCGAGAGGAGTGAGTCTGTGTGGGCCTCGCACGCCGGAGATGAGTCAGAAGACAGCACTTCTTCTGGTGGGGGTTCGGGTGGAAGGGGCCCGGTGGCGTGGCGGGTGGGACTGCGGTGCCGGGCCCCGGGAATTTTGTCCCCCCTGTCCCCCCCTCTCGGCGGCCCTGAGTACCGGCACCTTTTCCATTGTCTGCTAAAATTGACCCAAGAACCGCAAGTTTTAATGAAAGAGCTCAGGCTCTACACACCAATTCTGCCTTGTCATAGGTTCTGTGACTGGTTGCAGGGGGCCTGGCTATTGTGGGGTGGATCCCTCAGTGAGCACCCCACCCTTGAAGGGTGGCCTAGCATTTGAGTACCGGCACCTTTTTTGCTAGAAAAGACGCACTGTATATATTCAAAGACCCTGATATTCGGACTGCAGAAAATAGTCCCGATATTTGGACAAGGGGAGATAGCTGGGCTGTCTGCTGTGGTCTGTGCTGAACCCGGATATTCAAAGCTAGGCTGTTTCCATTGACCAGCATTGAATATGTGGGTTTTCTCAGCCGATTTGAAGATAGCCGGCTATGTCGATATTCAGACATAGCCAGTTATCTTTAAACTGGCTGAAGGTATAGCAGGGTTTGACTCAGCCAAATATGACCACAAACTCAGTTTAAAAATCGATGGATAGTCGATTATATCGCGTGATGTAACCAGTTATCCGCCAGCCACTAACCATGGATATGCAGAAGAGGATAGCCAGTTCACCTCTGCTTAATATTGACAGGTAGCCAGCAAGCGTTATTTAACTGGTCAGCATCTGTTCTGACCAGTTAAATAGCACTAAATATTGGGCGGAAAGTTTTTTGTTCTTATATCATGTTTATTTTGTTATCCTCTACCTTACTGTGGATGGTGCAGTCTATAAGTTTTATAATAAATAAAATATATGTATGCGTCAAAGTTCCAGGCAGCTATCCAGATAATTATGCAGCTGACTGCATGCATGTGTAAATACTGATTTCAGAAAGCTGCTACTTTACTTATGCAGATCCACAACATGCAGAGATTTCAAGGGGGCGCGTTTTGGCATACAATGGGTGGGACTAAAATCTACGCATGAAGTCCCCATTTTACAAAGGAAATACACACGCACAGGGAAAAAATTCCACATTAGGTTTTACACCAGCTGAAATCATGCAAAGATTTTTAAAAAGTGTTTGTTTCTGCCAGGGCTTTACATGAGGGATTAAGGGAGTCACTCTTCTTAATCCCATGTAGTTTATTTCTAATCTCACCGGCATAGCTTTTTTTTTCCTTTAAAAAAAAAAATTCCTTAGCCCCCTCAAGCCCCCCCACCAATGTTCTCTCTATCCCTCCCCCCTCCAAGACCACATCAAGACCCCCCTGGAAACCCCCCAGCCATGCAGACAGGCCTACTTGGTGGTCCAATAGGGTCACTGGGGGCAGGAACGCAGCCCTCTTGTTCCTACCCCTTGCGGCACTTCTGTAAAATGGCTGCCGTGATGTCTTGCAGCAGCTCACAGTACTACATAAAGTACCACGAGCTGCCATGATAGCTCACGGCAGCCATTTTAGGACAGTGCTGCAATGGGCAGGAGTGAGAGGGCTGCACTCTTGCTCCCACTGATCCTGATGGACCACCATGGATAAAGGTAGGCCCAGGGGAATGCCTGCCTGCATGGCGGTGGGGGGGGGGGGGGGGGGGATGAGGGGGTGTTGATGCGTACTGGGAGGCAGAGGGAAAGAGGGGAAATTGACAGAGGGGGGGCTTGAGGGCTTTTATGCGGCCCTAGCTGAATATCGACCAGGGCCACATAAGTGTCGGCATGCAGCCCGCCCCCAATATTCAGTGCTGGCACCTGGACATGACCTAGCATTGAATAACAGGGGATACTTTAGCTGGCGATGATCGTCATTTGAAAAAATGCTGACTGTCACTGGCTGAACATCGGGGGGGGATGTTCTTTTTCTCTGTACATACTATAGCTGTTGTTATGATGTTCCTCTTTGTATTTGTCTGTTTTTTTTTATTTTAGTATTGTTAACTGTTTGATACTGTTAATTTAAATATTAATGAAATCCACTTCAATAGAGTCGTTCCTTCTTTTTTGCTTTTTTGAGATGGTACTTTTGGCTTTTATAAAACAGTGTATGGTTATCACAGTACATATTCTGTAACTGTTTCATCACTGCAGCACCTAACCTTTAGACCTTTCAGGAAATCTAGACTGCCCCAATTTGACTGCCCCTATTTGACTGACTGTACATTTGTCCTTTAGATTGTAAGCTCTTTGAGCAGGGACTGTCCTTCTATGTTAAATTGTACAGCGCTGCGGAACCCTAGTGGCGCTTTAGAAATGTCAAGTAGTAGTAGTAGTTGATGTCATGCTGTTATATGAAACCAAGAGAAAACGTAGTTATTTGATAATATTTCTCATTAGCACCAGTTATCAGCTCATTATTAAATTAAGATAATGCACACAGCTGACCTTATTCTATAACTTGCATACTCAAATTTGCATGCTAGTTGCACATTCTAGAGTTAGGGAGATAGTGTGTACTTTTCTTAAAAAGTAAATGCTATGGGGTAAATTCTATAAGTAGCACCTAAATATCAGTGCCAAAATTTTTACATGCTGAGGGGGGGATTCAATATATATAGTTTTTCCTACATAAGCACATAACTGTGGAACGCATTACCAAAAGCCTTGAAAACTACCTACGATCACCTAAACTTCCGGAAAACACTAAAAGCCAACCTGTTTAAAAAGGCATACCCTAGCGATCCAACTTAAATGCCTAATCTCTGCAACACAACCAAACTAAAGCACGTAATGGACATAACACAACTCTTCCGTTCTCCAATTCCCTAATGTGGCTGTGCCACATGAACTTGATCTTACCACAACATCACCCTGTATTTGTTCACACCGGAGCCTGCAAAGGCGTCTCCGGTACTATGTAAGCCTCACTGAGCCTACAAATAGGTGGGAAAATGTGGGATACAAATGTAACAAATAAATAAATAAATATGAAATCTAAAAAGTCCACATGGAAAACATTTTCGACTAAGCGTATTCAATAAGTGGCGCCTAGATTTAGGCATGGTATATAGAATATGCTTAGTCGATATCCCAGTGCCGAAAACTATGTGCCTCCATTTGCACCAGTGAAAATGAGGTGTAAATCTTGGTGCGTAGATTTAGGTGCACAGGGCCGAATTCTATAACTACGCATATAAATTTTAGAATGCCCATGAAACACCCGTCTCCCCATCTATAACCACACCCCTTTTTGCCTGCATGCATTAGAAGTTAGGTGCATTGCGTTACAGAATAGGCTTAGCGAGTTGTGCGCATAAATTCTAATTATTATCAATTAGTGCTCATTATTGATTGTTAAGTGCTGTAATCAATGCAAAGCCACTTAAGTTGCACGTGTTGTTATAGAATATGCCTGGATTTCAGAGCAGATCTCTGGGCGTGCTATATAGAATCTTGGGGTGAGCGCTATGTTATAAATGACTAGTAAAAAAGGCCCGTTTCTGGCTGAAATGAAATGGGCGCTAGCAAGGTTTTGCGCGGAGTGTGTATGTTTGAGAGAGTGTCTGTGAGAGTGACTGTGTGAGAGTGAGAATGTGCAAGTGTGTGTGTGTGACAGAGAGTGGGTGTGAGTGTGTCTGTGAGAGAGCGTGTATGTATGTGAGAATGAGTGTGTGTGAGTGCGTATGTGAGACAGTGAGTGCCCTTCCCTGTCCCCCCTGTCAGGTGTCAGGACTGGGGGGACTGTGGACAGTCATGAAGGCAGCCCCTACCAAAATAATGAAAGCAAGACCATTTGTATAATAATCACTGCATTCCAGAGAACAAAATGGAGCAAGTTCCCACATGCTATCTTTTGCTTTCTTTATTCAGTAGCTGACAGGCTTGCTAGACTTACCTAAGTGGCTGCAGCTGCAATACACTGAAAAGAAAGCAAGGAAACCTATGAGACCTAGATACGGCCGTCCCCTTGGCCTCTGATGCTCCTCCCTTCTTCTATTTGACTTCCCTCTGATAGGTCCGTCATTCGGTGTGACGCTCCTCCCTTTTCCTGTTTCAGTTCCCTTTGATAGGTCAGAGCGGTGCAGCTGTGACACTCCTCCCTTCTCTGATAGGTCAGGGCGGGGCAGAGATGTAGTGTGCTTAAAAATGGTTACAGAGCTTTGAACATACGAACTGTTGAAGCCTCAGAGTGTGCTTTAGAACGTTGAGGGTGCTTTTTATGTGCAGATGGGGCGTGGCCTACGGCCCAGATGGGCGTGGCTGAGACTGAGGGTGAGTAGTCCGAATAGCCTAGCCTACCAGGAGGACAGGAGTTCAGGACAGATGGAGTGAGTTTCAGAACGTCTGAGGGGGGATTTTATTTATATAGATATGCGTCTTTTATAGAATAGCACTTAGGGCATAAACTGCGTCTAGCTTTAGGTGCCAACAATTACACCCACTAAAAGCAGGTGTAAATGCAAGAGCCTAAATTCAGCACAGTTTGGCTGATTTCTGTATGCATGCATGTAAAATGTTGGAATGCCCCAAAATGCCCCTGGCACCAATAATTAGTTGTTACCGGCCAATTATCGGCACTGATTGGCTTGTTAAGCAATTAAGTTGCATGCACAAAGTGGCTACGCATAATAATTTGCACACATAATTTTGGTTGTCATTTATAGAATCAGGGGATATTGGTACAACGTGCAAATTCTTTCCATCATGCATGTACGCTCTATAGGGAGCATGTTCTATGTGCAAATAGCATGCATTCTTTAAAAAAGTGCTCACTATTTACACAGAGGGCTAGAATCTATATATGGCGCCTAAAAAATCGCCACCAATTATAGAATAAGCTTAGTTGATTTCACAGCACCTAAAACTAATTGCATCCTTTTACACCAAAGAGGTGGGGGGGGGGGGGGGGAGGGAGAAGGACAGGTAGGGATATGTGCCTAGAGAACTTGAGAACTGAGAACAGACAAAACAAGGGGTTTTGTTGACAGCTAGGGAAAGAAAACTGAAAATAACATGCTGGAGGAGGGTAGAGAACAGAGAGAGGAGTAGGTTCATGGCAGGGGAACTAGAGGGCAAAAAAGGAGGAGCTGATCCTAAAAGGGGAGGGGAAAGAGTTGAGGGTGAGAACTAGAGTGGGTGGAACCTGGAGAGTGATACTGCTGAGGGCGGGGGGGGGGGGGGGGGGGGGAGCGGTCAAAATGGCCTGGAAGTCAAGCATTATGATGGAGGAAATCTGCACATAAAAATTTCAAATAAAATATTTAGAACTGTGTGGAGTTTCAAAATATCATGCACAGAGTTTTCAAAATTCTTGTGCAGAATTGTAATATTTGCACAGAATTTCCAGGAGTACTTTTCTTGAAGCTCCTTTTACCACTAGAAGATCAATTTAAACTAGGTAGAACATTACAAATTCATGGTGACTATGCAGTGAGGCAAGCTTCAAAATACCGTATCCCGAGAATGTTATTGTTTATTAAACCAAAATCTTGTAATTGTTAGCTATTCCCTACCAATCTCTCTCTATTTGCCATTTGTCAGGAATAATTCAGGGAGAAAGAGAATATTCATTCAGCCATCTATGTTTTCGATAAAAATACTGCTAGGCAAAAAAAAAAAAAAAAAACCTTTCAAGAGGTAATGAGGAGCAAGTGAAGCTGCAGACACAAGCTGTGATACTCCATCTGCACCAAACAAACCCAATTAGTATTTTCCATCACAATCAGTTCCCATCAAGGGATGGAAAGGAGTATTTAGAAAACTTTTACCAGCAAACTTCTTTAAACTTAACACACCAAGGCTATGGACACGTACCACATGCTGACTCTTAAATAGTTTAGTCACAAAAGAGTTGAAATGAATCCAGTACAATCCACTAATGCAAATTTCTAGACACATCTGTAATTTCATATTTCACTTAATGTCTGAGCTAATCAGTTGCTACAACAAAATGGAAATTAAGATTCACCCACAAGTTCCAAATGAATGCCATGAGTATGTTGAAACATAGCACTGGATGTGTTTTGTGTCAGATGGAAGGAATAGTCAGTAAGGGGCCCTTTCACTAAGCTGTGTAAGCGTCTACGCGTGCCCAGTACGCACCAAAATGGAGTTACCGTATGGCTACCGTGTGGCTCTTCCAGTAATTTTATGTTTTTGGCACCCGTCCAAAAAATAATTTTTATTTTCTGCTGCGCATATCGGACACGCACCAAGTGGCATTTGGCACACTTAGCTCATTACTGCCCGGTTACTGCTTGAGACTTTACCGCTAGATCAGAGGCTGGTGGTAAGGTCTCAGACCCAACATGGACGTGCGGCAATTTTGATTTTGCGGCATGTCCATTTTCGGCAAAAAATTTTAAAAGGGTTTTTTTTACAGGCGCGCTGAAAAATGGATTGGCGTGTGCCCAAAACCCATGCCTACACTACCACAAGCCATTTTTCGGCGCACCTTAGTAAAAGGGTCCCTAAGATAGGTGTTGCAGTGGAGACAAAGCCATATTGTTAAATAAGGGGTCCTTTCACAAAGGCACGCTGAAAAATGGCCTGCGGTAGTGTAGGCATGGGTTTCGGGCGCACGTAGAATCATTTTTCAGCGCACCTACAAAAAAATGCCTTTTTTTGCCGAAAATGGATGTGCGACAAAATCAAAATTGCTGCGCATCCATTTTGGGTCTGAGACCTTACCGCCAACGATAGACCTAGCGGTAAAGAATTTGGGTGGTAATGACTTACACGTGTCAGATGCCTCTTGGCGCACGTCTGCTACGCGCACCAGGAAATAAAAAATATTTTTCAAATGCGTGTATCGGACACGCACCAAAAATGAAATTACCGCAAGAGCCACGTGATAGTCGGACGGTAACTCCAATTTGGCGCATGTTGGGCGCGCATAGGCACCCACGCGGCTTAGTAAAAGGGGCCCTAAGTGCCTTGCAAAAATCATCAAGTGGAAAATACAGGAGGAAGCATCTTCTCACCCAAGTATATATGCTCTTCTCCAGCCTTTCCATCTCTGAGATGGAAACTTCTGTGTGACAGGGATACAATGGACAATTTAGAAGGTGTGAGAGTGGTTCCATAGATAAACCATAGTCTTGTGAGTCATAGGATGCCAAAGAGCGATGATCACCTCCACTATTCTTCGTTTTGCTCAGGGAGGGGTATTTTGTATTGTGTTTAGCACCCCCAATGATTTTGAAAAGTTGGCACCTTTGGCGCTCATTTTTGAAAGTGAAAAACGTCTCTAAAGCGGCACAAAGTGCCAGATGGATGTTTTTCACGGGAAAATGTCCAAGTTGCGATCTTCAAAACTCAGAATTGGGATGGATTTCTCTGCAGGTCATCTAAATTGAAAGGGGGTATGTTGGGGGCGTGTTTTGGGTGGGATTTAGGTGGGCCCAGAATTTGGATGTTTTCCCAGGATAATGGAACAAGATAAAAACGTCTAGGGCAAAAATTGGGATGTATTTTTCTGGACCTGTTTCAATCACAAGTAAGTCACAAAAAGGAGGGGCATCTATATGGCTGGCTCCGCAAAGAGCAGTCCCAAACCGTATTATTGAAAAAGATGGCCAGCCATCTTTCGTTTCGATAATACGGTTGGGGCCGGCCAAATGTCAGAGATGGCCGGGTTTGAGATGGCCGGCATTGGTTTTCGCTGATAATGGAAACCGATGCCAGCCATCTCAAACCCGGCCAAATCCGATGCATTTGGTCGTGGGAGGAGCCAGCATTTGTAGTGCACTGTTCCCCCTCACATGCCAGGACACCAACCGGGCACCCTAGGGGGCACTGCAGTGGACTTCAAAAATTGCTCCCAGGTGCATACCTCCCTTACCTTGTGTGCTGAGCTCCCCAAATCCCCCCCCCCAAACCCACTACCCACAACTGTACAACACTACCATAGCCCTAAGGGGTGAAGGGGGGCACCTACATGTGGGTACAGTGGGTTTTGGGGGGGGGGTTGGAGGGCTCCCATTTACCACCACAAGTGTAACAGGTGGGGGGGATGGGCCTGGGTGCACCTGCCTGAAATGCACTGCACCCACTAAAAACTGCTCCAGGGACCTGCATACTGCTATCATGGAGTTGGGTATGACATTTCAGGCTGGCATAGAGGCTGGCAAAAAAAATGATTTTTAATTTTTTTTGGGTGGGAGGGGGTTGGTGACCACTGGGGGAGTAAGGGGAGGTGATCCCTGATTCCCTCCGGTGGTCATCTGCTCAGTTGGGGCACTTTTTTGAGGCTTGGTCCTAAAAATAAATGGACCAAGTGAAGCCGGCGAAGTGTTCGTCAGAGCCGGCCTTCTTTTTTCCATTATCGTCCGAAGCCGGCCATCTCATAACCACACCCCCGTCCTGCCTTCCATACCCTGCGGGAATGCCCCCTTTAACTTTGGCCAGCTCTGAGACGGAAAGCAGTTGGAGCCGGCCAAAATTGGCTTTCGATTATACCGATTTGGCTGGGTTCAGGAGATGGCCGGCCATCTCCCAATTTGTGTCGGAAGATGGCCGGAAGATGGATCCTCTTCTACTTCTATCCCTCTGCCTGTCGGCGTACCTCAGGGTTCTGTTCTTGGTCCCCTCCTCTTTTCTATCTACACTTCTTCCCTGGGTTCATTAATCTCATCCCATGGCTTTTCCTACCATCTCTATGCTGATGACTCCCAAATCTACCTTTCTACCCCTGATATCTCACCTTGCATCCAAACCAAAGTTTTAGCGTGCTTGTCTGACATTGCTGTCTGGATGTCTCAACGCCACCTGAAATTAAATATGACCAAAACCGAGCTTCTCATTCCCCCCCCCCCCCCCAAACCCACCTCCCCGCTCCCCCCGTTTTCTATTTCTGTTGATGGCTCTCTCATTCTCCCTGTCTCCTCAGCTCGAAACCTTGGGGTCATCTTTGACTCTTCTCTCTCCTTCTCTGCTCATATCCAGCAGATTGCCAAGACCTGTCGTTTCTTTCTTTACAACATCTGTAAAATCCGCCCCTTTCTTTCCGAGCACTCTACCAAAACCCTCATCCACACCCTTGTCACCTCTCATTTAGACTACTGCAATCTGCTTCTTGCTGGCCTCCCACTTAGTCACCTCTCCCCCCTCCAGTCGGTTCAAAACTCGGTTGCCCGTCTCGTCTTCCGCCAGGGTCGCTTTACTCATTACTACCCCTCCTCCTCAAGACCCTTCACTGGCTCCCTATCCGTTTTCGCATCCTGTTCAAACTTCTTCTACTAACCTATAAATGTACTCGCTCTGCTGCTCCCCAGTATCTCTCCACACTCGTCCTTCCCTACACCCCTTCCCGTGCACTCCGCTCCATGGATAAATCCTTCTTATCTGTTCCCTTCTCCACTACTGCCAACTCCAGACTTTGCGCCTTCTGTCTCGCTGCACCCTACGCCTGGAATAAACTTCCTGAGCCCCTACGTCTTGCCCCCATCCTTGGCCACCTTTAAATCTAGACTGAAAGCCCACCTCTTTAACATTGCTTTTGACTCGTAACCACTTGTAACCACTCGCCTCCACCTACCCTCCTCTCTTCCTTCCCGTTCACATTAATTGATTTGATTTGCTTACTTATTATTTTTTTGTCTATTAGATTGTAAGCTCTTTGAGCAGGGACTGTCTTTCTTCTATGTTTGTGCAGCGCTGCGTACGCCTTGTAGCGCTATAGAAATGCTAAATAGTAGTAGTAGTAGTAATATGGCCGGCGATCTCTGAAAATAAGCAGGAAGGTGTCATAACTGACCAGCTGACCACTGGAGGGATTAAGGCATGACCCTTTAATCTCCCAGGAGTCACTGATCCCCTCCCACCCCCCAAAGATTTGACAGTGACAGTACATACCAGGCTCTGTGACAGCCTTAGATATTATGGTCATTCCTATTAGAGCAGCAAGCTGGTCCCAGGAGTAGGCTGGTGGTCAGTGCAGAGGACTGTAGAGAAAGGGACCCAGCTCCAAATCTCACTCTAACTAGTACACTTATGGTAGAAATTGTGAGCATAGGCGGTCGGTGGCCCTACTGTTTGGGGAGACTAAAGGGGGCGGGGTTAGGGGTGAGGCCAGGGGTGGAGCTTAAATCCATAATTGTCTGATAACACACAGAAAAAATAAATAAATAAAAATAAAAGTCACAACACCTTTTATTAAATTTAGATATTAGATATGTATCATATGTCAAAGAATAAAGTAGTTGCTCAAAGCATATTCTAAGCACAGTCGCTCAACTGCAAAACACTATGCACAACTTTGTGCAAAAATACATTCAGAACCTTACTGTACCATAAATATTACACTGGGCAGAACCTAATACACCAATATACCACCCATACGGAAAATGCAGACCGTGAACAATATGAAACAAGGGATCATATCATCACAATTCTCATGTAGAGCCACAAAACACCCTAATTCATGTTTAATGTGGGATAAAATGCCATAAATAAGTAAATAAATATAAACTTTTAATGTTGAGCACCTGATTCTCAAAGTGGACATATTCCAAACACTATAATGAAAATAAAATGATCTTTTCTACCTTTGTAGTCTGGTGACTTTTTCTGATCATGCTGGTCCAGTATCTGATTCTGTTGCTATCTGTGCTCAGTGCAGGTCAGGAAGTCATCACCATCTGCTGGGAAATGAGGTGTTCACTATAGGCAGTGGCATAGGCGGTCGGTGGCCCAACTGTTTGGGGAGGCTAAAGGGGGCGGGGTTAGGGGTGGGGCCAGGGGTGGAGCTTAAATCCAGAATTGTCTGATAACACACAGAAAAAAAATAAAAATAAAAGTCACAATTAATACCTTTTATTAAATTTAGATATTAGATATGTACCATATGTCAAAGAATAAAGTGGTTGCTCAAAGCATATACTAACCACAATCGTTCAACTGCAAAACACTATGCACAACTTTGTGCAAAAACACACTCAGAACCTTACTGTACCATAAATATTACACTGGGCAGACCTAATACACCAATATACCACCCATACGGAAAATGCAGACCATCAACAATATGAAACAAGGGATAATATCATCACAATTCTTATGTAGAGCCACAAAACACCCTAATTCATGTTTAATGTGGGATAAAATGTCATAAATAAGTAAATAAATATAAACTTCCTAACCCGACCCAAATTAACTTTCTACTTCCTGCGACACAGCGAAATATGGACCGTACTAGACTTCTATCACCACCCCCTCTTTATTTCTTTGTTGCTTTATACTTATGTTTCTTACATGCTATTACTATACTATGTATTTGTATTATTGAACCGGAGCCTACTTCTTCGGTATTGTGTAAGCCACATTCAGCCTGCAACTAAGTGGGAAAATGTGGGATATAAATGTGTTAAATAAATAAAAATAAAGTTTTAAGAATATACAGTCAAAGTTTCAAATATGAGATATTAAACGTTCAACAGAGTTTTGAGCAATTTGCAAAGCTTTCAGTAACATAGCAGATGATGGCAGATAAAGACCTGTATGATCCATGCAATCTGCCCAACAAGATAAACTCATAGCATAAGGTGCATATCACATATGCATACTCAATCTTCAGGATATAGACAGAAGGCCAACAAGCAATACACTGCAGTAGTCACAATGTGGAAGAACAACAAAACTGTAAAATTCTACAAAAATTCTCAAAAGACAGTATTCTGCAAAGCAGACGTAGCTTAAAAAAAAAAAAACAGTTTTAATAGTATGTTTTTAAACGACCTTGGAAACACAGAGAAATCAATCAGAACACCAAGGTACTGAATTTCAAAAAAGAATCAGTACTGAACATTCTTCTAGCAAAAAAAAAAACAAACAAACTAGAAAAACAAGTCAGATTTAGTTCGTGACAGAAAAAGAACCTGTTTTTTTTTTTTAGCAACATTAAGTTAAAACCTATCAGCAGCCATCCTTTGAATTCCCAATTTTGCTCTGCTATGCACACCATCCTTTTCCTGAACAAAAAGTTGCATATTATAAACATCAGACAATATGATCCCAGGTACCTGCCTTTGATGTGTGAATGTCTTATCTCAAGTTAGCTATGGAGGAGCACCTGAGCCCTTCACACTACGATCCAGAGATAAGAACTAGTCACACGCGTCCTGGACTCTCCCAACTGCCCGTCTCTCCCTCCCCCATCAATCCTAACTTCCAGCTCTCTCTCTCTTGAGGTGGGTTTCCCCCGCCACTGACGCCATCCACCGCTCTCCTTCTCCATGCAGCATGGGAGCGAGCAGCGAGGAGGCTGACTGACTGGCTGCCTGAGGGCGAGGGGGCGAGGCACAGGACCGCGGAGCGCCAATGAGAGCCCCGAGCGGGCGGAACTACTGCAATCAGCTGATCGCATCGTCGGTGAGTCTGTCCGAGCCCCGGGAGGGTGGAACTGGGTCGCGTGTGTCGGTGTCGTCGTGGGGGGGGGGGGTGTGCCACGTGAAACTAGTGACGTCATCAGGCGCCGCCTCCGATCGTTCGGCTTGGGGAGGCTTAGCCTCCCCAAGCCTCTTATACCGGGCGCCTATGGGCAGTGGAGTCTCTGTTCCTGGCTCCCTGTCCTAATTGTTCTTCTTCTTACTAGCCAGCCTTGAGCCTGCAGTGCTTTCCCTACGTGAGGCGCCCCGCCTCCCGCGTGTTCCCGCCTATGCAGCACGGGAGCGAGCAGTGAGGAGGCTGGCTGACTGGCTGCCTGAGGAGAAGGGTGCAGATAAGAGAGATTTACCCAGTGAATGGAGTTCCCGGGGAGGAATGTAGGGAGAGATGAGAGTGGAGAGGTACTGAGGAGCTGCAGAGTGAATGCACTTATAGGTTAATAAGAGGAGTTTGAACTGTGTGCGGAAATGGATAGGAAGCCAGTGAAGTGACTTGAGGAGAGGGCTAATATGAGCATAACAACACTGGTGGAATATTAGTCGTTCAGGAGAATTTTGAACAGATT